>NW_027183708.1:0-97721 GCF_041296385.1 Aphelocoma coerulescens | reverse complement strand
CCCAGGGGGGTGCGGCTTAGGCTTCTGAGCCGCCCATTGACCCATCCTCTGAGTCTGCCTCTTCGGGAAACTCGATCCAGTGGATGGGCTGGTGTAGTGGTTTGGTCCAAATACTCATTCCTGTTTACCTTGTGTGACATAAGAATGAGGAGAAACGCAAAGCAGGCACCAAACTTGAAAGAATATAAAGAAATTTATTAACAGACCTAAAAGAGGGAAAAAAAAAATAAAATCATACCACACCTTCAGAACACTTCTCCTCCCCCCCATCTTTCTCCCATCTCCCACTGACAATATAAAAAGACAACCCTTGGGATGTTCAGTCTGTTTACCACTTCCATAATTGTTCAGTCCGTTTAGGAAGAGGAGCCTCTCTTGCCCATGCTATGGAGAAATTAGCACAATGAGACAGCTGCCCGGGTTGGTTCTCTGCTCACATGTGAGTCCCTTCCCCCGACATGCAGCTTTTCCCACAACTGCTTTCGAGGGTCCACTCTTGAATTACTGGGGTACAAATTGAAGGTTGAGCCATTCAGAAACAAAAGTTCTCTTCAGCCATCTCTGGGAGCATTTCATCTCTAAGAACAGAGGCCCTAATCCTTCCCTGGGAGCAAAGGGTCCTCCTCATCTTCATCTCTAGGGCTATCTCTGGGAGCATCTCTAGGAACTGAGGTCTTCTCCTTTTCCATTTGGAGCAAAAGTCCTCATCACTTCCATCTCTCCCTGTTCAAACTTCTCCTCAAATTACAGCTGCTTCAGCATCTGCCTATCTCAGCGCAGGTGCTTTTGCTCACAAGTACAAGTTGAACACTCCACCCCCCCATGCCTTCATGAAATTACAACAGGTACTCTGATACATCATAGCTTTACAACAGAATATCAGCTTTAAGCATCTCGTCTTTCTTCTCCCTCAGGTTTTCAGCTCTTCACAGCACTAAAAGGGTTAATCTCACCTAGGCCTTGCAGCTGGAATTTTGCTTATCGCTGTTGGTCACACGATCTTTTGCCGGACAGCAGGGCAGCTTCAGCTGAATCTTGGCCGCACTGGAGAGGGGGAGCCGGGCTGCTCCGGCTGCCCATAGCAGGGCTGTGGGGGTGTTCCGCGGGTGGAACAGGGCCCACCGGCTCCAGGATGGCTGTGGCGCGGCCCGGCCTGGCCCGAGCAGGGCCTGGGCTGGGCCCGCTGGGCCCCCGCACAGGGCCCACAGCCTCCTGTCCCAGCAGCAGAAACGAGAGAGGGCTCTGCCTGGGGTGTGTCTATTCTTAAGTGTGGATCACAGAGGCCACAATTTTTAGTGGCTTCAAGAATTGTCCGTATTCAAACTGGCCAGCTGATAGGCTCTGTCAGGTCACAGAGGAAGCTGTAAGCACCCCTTTGCAAGAGCATCACTTCTGGGATTATGCTTTGCTAACCCATGACAGCTGGGATTGATTGGCATCACGCTGCCCCAGCCCCGCAGTGGGCTGGGTCACACCAACAATTTCAACTGTTTGTTTCCTTACCTGAGGAAAATCGGATGGATTTCCTGTCTTTTCTTCCAATTACCATTGTTTTCAAGAAGAGGATAAAAAGCTTGATGAGTTTTGTTTAATGGAAGCTGCGCTTAAGGGACCAACAAGAGCTGCAGAGATCCTTCTCATGTAATAATCCTTAGAGATAGTATAGATAGTTAGTATAGCAAAGTCCCTCTTCCAAACTGCCTGTCAAGCTGGTGGGAATCTTCAGAGAAGCAAAACGTGCTTTTGCTGATGTAGTTGCCCCTAACTAGGTCAGCCAATCAAATCAGCTGCCAAGGCAAGCTCTGCTGACTCTTGGAAAAGCTGTGGCTGCTTTGGGGTCTGAGTTTTTTGTTGGTATAGAAAAGTCATCTCTGCCTCTCTGCCAGGGCAGAAATTGCCACTGCAGAGTGGGCTCTGGGAGAGCATTTACAGATGTGAAAGAAGTAGGTGGAGCCTCATGTTTCCTTTTTCTCCAGGCTAAACTCCTGATAGCCACAGGAGGGAGACCAAAGCTGCAGCAGCCCAACCTATTCTCAGTTTTGCTGCGGCACTTCCTGAGCTGCTGCCTGCAGACAAAGGAGGAGCGGCTCTGGTCTGCCAAGGAGCTCCTGCAGGTAAAATGCAAAGGGGCTGCAGGTCAAACAGTGTCCGAGGATGGGCTCCTCCTCCACTGAAGCCCAAGGCATCAGATGAGCCCCCTTCTTCCTCATCTCCACTCTTGGTGCTTTTTAAATGAAAATGGTGAGGAATCCTAGGCTGGGCTGAGCTGGTAGGAACCTGTAAAGGTCATCTGGTCCAAACAGCCTGCAATGAGCAGTCCCTGCAATGAGGGACAACTTGAAAGAGATCAGGTTGCTCAGAGCCCCTTCCCACCTGACCTGGAATGTTTCCAGGGAAGGGACACTTACCAGTTCTCAGGACAACCTGTGCCACTGTTGCACTATGTTCCTTAGACCTACTCGGAGTAAATCCCCTTTTCATTTAAAAATATTACCCCTGCCTTTGAAGCACTGAGCTTGGAAAGTCATGGTTCATTGTTCTTGGTTGGTTTTTTTTTCCTTTGGGCAGCATCCATTTGTAACATCAGCCAAGCCTGCGTCCAGCCTGGCACCACTCATTATTTCAGTGAAGAGGTGGAAAGAGAAGAAAAGACTGTGACAATCACGTCAGGACTGTTTTCTCCATGACCAGCTTAGTGTAGGATTGTAGAGTAGGATTGCAGAGTAGGATTGTAGAGAAGGATGGCAAATAAATAAAGTTTCTGAAACCTCAACTCATCTGTAAGATTTCCTTCCTTTTTACCCTGTGAATGAGCTCAAGATTTCCTTCTCAATTGTCCGTTGTTTCTTAAAGGTGGAAAGTGACACTTATGGCTTCTTTGGTATGGTTTGTCAGTGGGGCAGGCTCTTCTTCATTCATCCTCTCCAGACCACACTGCCTTTGCAATACGGCACACTGGCCGGTTTTTGCCCAGCCATTGTGCTTGTAGTTGAGGCAGAACGGGCAATGGCATTTGCAGGCAAAAGCAGAGGAGGAGTTGTGCAGCCAAGACATCCTGTGCAGATGCAGGTGTTGAGCTGTGACTCGAGAGCATTGGGGATCCTGCCACTTGGATTTGTATCCCTAAGTGCAATCTCTTTGGCTCGGGGAGAGTCTTGCTCAGCTGAGAAAGCAGAAAGCTCAGCGAGGGTGCTCTGAAAGGTCTCGTCTGAGGCAGAGCTGTCAGCGAGCGTGAGGTGAGAGCGGCCCGGCCTTGCCCAGGCCGGAGCCCCAGCAGAGCCCACGCAGAGCCCAGAGCAGCCTGAGGCTGGGCAGAGGCAGGCTGGCAGGAGGCCCTTGGAGCTGCAAGAGGCAGCAGCCTGGCACTGGGTGCCTCTTCCTGGGAGCGGGCACATGGTCCCATCTCAGAGCCAAAGCGGCAGCTGGCTGCTGCCGAGGGAAGCGTAGCCGTGCTGGGCACAGCGCAGACTGGTGCCATTGGCCGTCTGGAGGCGGCCCAGGAGGAGAGAAAGGCAAAAGGCAGCCGAGGGCTGGTGCCCCGGCTAGGATTGCTACTCTTCTGCCGGCTGCCCTGGAAGTCCTGGGAAAGGTTAGCAGTGTGTGCAGCAGCCTGGGCACAGCGGGAGGGAGCCGGGCTGCTCCGCAGGCTCGAGCACGGGGCAGCGTCCTTCAGGCACGGCACTTCTGCCAGGGGCACCGAGGCCAACGGGAGGCAGCGACAGCTCGTCAGGTCAGATCTGCAGGAGCCAGTGCCTCACACAGCTCGGGGAGGAAGCGCCTGCAATCCTGCAGTTCTGCACTGAGTCAGAGCAAAGGTGTGGAATGCAGAGCGTTCTGCAGAAATATTCGGGGCCACCAGGCCAGCCTGCTTTGTGCTCTCCGGGGCACAGCAAGCAGTGCACCATGCAGCTCTGAGTTGCTGGCAGAGAGGTGTTAAAAAGGAACTCACTTTTGGATACAATTAAATGGTAACAAAGTCGTCGAAGCAAAGGAAAACTGCTTATGAGTAACGATTCCGTTGAGCCGGGTGTGTGCCTCCCTCCCCGAGAGCTCAACACACCCCCCCTCTAAGAAAATGGCTGCTTTTTAGACCCTTTCCCAGCCGGGACGGTCCCTGTCCCCTTTCCCAATGGGTGGGTACTAAGAAACTTAGGTGCTCTCCTGACCACCTTCTTTTCTGTCCCCTCCCCTCTCATCCTACTTCCTTTTTAGTCAGGTCTTCAACCCTGCCCCTCTCCCAGCTCCCAGCAACACCCAGCAATTTAACTAGAACAGCTCCAAACCATAAATCCAACATACATCCAACAATTTTCATTCTTTGACCTAAACCCCTTTTGGCTGCAGCAAAATATTACTTCCTCTCTCAGAGGGAATCGGGGATGTGCCTGAGGCTTGTGCTTGAGTAGTGAACTGATTTGGAAGGGAGCAGAAGGCTTTCAGTAGGCAATTTGTGTTTTCTTTATTACTTTGGGAAAGAAAGATGCAATGTGGCTTCACGCAGCAAAAGCACTTGCAGGGTGCAGTGACGAAATGTTGTGTTCAATTCCCAGGGAAGGAAGGTGTAAATGACCATCAGAGGAGAATTTGAGGAATGGGTGTTACGGGTTCAGGAGGACGCCCATGCCCAGAGAACTCAAGACCCAGTTAGAATTGCAAAGCAAATGAATTTTAGTAGTCACGTTAGCAAGAAATACATACCGGCGCCTGGCTGCTGGAAAAGCCACCGAGCAGGAGAAGGAGATAGAGCATGGCTCCTGAGTGGGAGGGGCAGAAGGGCAGGACTCCTTCAGGGCATCCCCTGGATAAAAATGGCGTGCATCATGTCGTCCTCTCCCCTCCACCCCAGGAGCACACCTTATATCTCCTCCTCAGGAGTGGCCAGTTTCAACATCATTTCGTCCAGGGCCAGCTTACGAGATGAGGTCACATTGGCCCATGATCATACTCCATGCCAACAATGGCTCCATTATGTATTGTTTCTCCTTTCCCAGGATGAGTTCCACCAGGTGACCGATACCTAGTTTCATTTCTAGAAGTTAGTCCCGCTAACTAACAATACAGTTGTCTTCTGCATTATCTTGTCGATGTGCAACACTGCGGACCAAACATGTCAGGCCTCAGATCTGTCTCCTATCCCTGACACATGGGGATGTTCCCCAAATGACCACCAGAGACCCTCAGGACACCCCTACTCTCACATCAAGAACTTCTGACAAGTGGTTTAAATATGTCAAATAGTTTGAAGTCATGTTTAGCCTGTGAGTTTCAGCAAAGTAATGAGTGTGTCTTAGTTCCATGGGTAGAAGCTAGTAAGTGAGATTGCTGGGTGTGCACGTGTTAGGGAAGTGATTCCCCATGCACCCAGCGCTGAAATCAAGTGACGCCCCCTTTCTAATGCTGAGCTGGCAGCAGGGATGGATCCCTGCTTGGTAACCTTTCATTGTGGTCACTTATATTGAACAGTAAAAAAGGTTGAAATGAAATATTTCAAGCCGTTTCCCTCTGGTTTCCCTTTTCTGGGGGCCAAAGCTCTGTGCCCCAGGTGGCCTGGGTGTGTGCAGAGAAATGCAGCCCCCACAAAGCCCTTGGTTTTCCCACAAGTCATCATCACTCCTTCCCAGGTGCGCCCAGCTCTGGCAGGAGAGAGAGAGCCCACGGCGCAGTGGGCACCGTGCCCTCCCAGCCGGGGCTCTCTGGCACAGAGCAGCAGCAGCGCCAGCACCTTTCAACCCGCTCCTGGCCTTGGCTTCAGCCGGGAGCCAGAAGCCTCTGGAAATCAGCACTGCCAGTTGCATTCCCAGCTTGGAGCAGCTCCTGCGGGTGGGCAAATCCTGCCCGTTCGACTGCTTCCATAGAGGACGAAAGGCAGAGGCAGAGATGTACCTACAGAGGGGACCAGGGCGTGTCCAATAAAAGTGCAAATGTGTGGGGAGATTTGTTAGGAATTATTACAGCTGTTATGCAATTAGTGCCTTCTCTCCTGGATCTGTGCAATGCTTTGGGCCATTTTCTTGGTCTAGTTTCCTTTGCTTTGGTCCCATCTCAGTGTTCACTTGGGGTACAGGCTGTAGGTGCTTGGGGCACGCTTTGAGTTACTCTTGGAGCCCTTGAACAACAGGGTTTGGCCCACGAGGGGAGTTTGTGCTGCTTTGTGACAGAGGAGAACTTCCCAGGCTATTGTGTGTTTGCTGCAGGGAAGCTTGGGTTGCTTTGCATCAATTCCCAGACCAACGCAGAGCAGCTGCTTTGTGATGTCAGGGCATGGTTGCCACGTTGTGGTGCTGTCATCAGAAGGTTGCCTTGGTGCACAGAAGGTCTCAGTGTCAGAGCAGCTCTTGGGCTTGCTCAGAGCAGGAGCATCCTCCTGGTTGAGGCCTTGTCAGGGGGCAGCTGCACTCTGACAGGAGCCTTGTTTTTTCTTGTGTTAGAGCACAGTCTGCAAACTTGCACAGCAGTGCTAAAATCATGGAGGCATTTGCTGCTGCAGTTTGCACTGTGTATGGCATTGGTTATTCTGCCTATTACCTGACTAACCTGACACGTGAGTAGAGGTTTTCCCTGGGTGTAACCCAACCTGGCTTGTGTAGGGCTTCCTGCTCTTTCTTAGTAACTGAGTTGATTTTGAAACAAAAAGACCATTAGGATGCCACTGCTTTGGTAAAGCTCCTGTCAACACGTTCAGCTCAAAAGAGGGTGTCTGTAGCCAGGGAGGTGCGGGCAGCATTTGCAAGGGAACGTGCAGGGGTTCCCTTCCCTCCACGGGAGAGTCTGTGGCAGCCGAGTCTGTCATTTCCTCAGGGTGCTGGGTCAAGCAGGACAACTTTGAAAAGGCAGCCTGGGAGGTGTTCTCAGAAGGCCTTCAAAGAACTCTGCAGTTCTGCCTGGAATTCAGGGAAAGCTTCTTTGTTTCTAAATTTTGTCATGAAAAGATTTGACTGTCTAACTCGACCCTTTAATGAGTGCTAAAATAGCGATTCTTTTTGCAATGAAGTGCAAACTCCCAAACAGTGAGTGTCTGCTCCTGAACCCCAGAGCTGCTCCTGGGCTGTTTCCCAGTCAAACTATGACATCTCAGGGGGGTTTGGGGGAAGGTTTTCTGGGCAACGGTTTTCAGTAACTTAATGGAATTAATGCATGCAACTTATTTTTTAAAAAAAGAACCTGAAGGAGAGGATAAAAAAGGCAGCTTTAGCTGTTGGGCAGAAGAGAAATATTGGGTGTTGAAGAACAATTTGCATTTTCTTGATCAAGTTTGTATTCATTTACTGGCAAAAGAGGCCAAAGCCTAGGCACAACCAAGAATATTGTCCTGCTCTCTTGCTGGCTGTGTGGAAGAACTGTGTCTGCTGGAGGGCTGTTGTGAAAAGAAAACCCTCTCTGTTTGGGTGGACTTGTTCTGCGGGATTAACCAGCACAGACGGTTTTTTCACAGCATCTGGTTCATTTTCCCTTCCCACTGCAGGTCACATGATCCGTGTATTCGTCAGTCCTGATCCTGAGGTGAGTGAGACAGGAACTTTTGATGTTCCTGGTGTTTAAGAACTGTGTAGAAATCTGTGAGCTTGGCCTGTGGCAGTAGAGTAAGGAGGCTGAGCTGGGTGGGCAGAAAGAAAATCCATGTTCATGTCTGCAGCAGCAATAGCAAAGGCATCGCTGTGTAATAGCTGCTTTTGCATTTCAGAGCTGTCTCAGAACTAAAAGCCCAGCTTTGCAGAGAGAACGTTGCTTACTGAGAGTAGCCAGGCTGCAATATCTAATTCAGAGCAATATGCAGTACTGTTGAATTAGCCCATTTTACTTTAGTTGGAGGCACTTGGAATCCCATTGCTATGCAAGGTTATGATTTCTCCTTAGTAGAGCTGGTTGTAGAGCTGAATAGAGATAAGGTTAGAAATGACATGTAACTGCCTGTCCCTCACACTCCTGCCTGTCCACAGAGCACAGAACCAACCTCAGGCTCTCCTCTGGCTCCCTCTGCTCCTGGAGAAGAGGTTGAAGAGGCTGAAGAGGCTGAAGAGGCTGAAGAGGAGAAAAATGTCCAGAACTCTCCAGCTGTGGTCAGTCATGAATCTGAACGTCCTGAGCCGGTAAGTGGCAGTTGTGGTTGGGGCTGTCTTTAGAGGAAATCAGAGCTGCAAGTTTCTGAGCGGCCAGCACTTGCTGATGGTGGCCGAGGATGCTGAGTGCTGGAGTCCTGGCAGGACCTAGCGATTCCCCCCAGCCAGTGAGAGCTGGAACACGGCCTTTGAGCTGTCATGTTCAGGCCCCAGCTTGCTGGGATTCCAAGAGGGGCAAACGTGAATCATGAAGGCTCCCCTGTCGCCAGAGGAGGGAGCGCTCCAAAGACACCGCTCTCAGCCTTGCCAGACACGTGGGGGACACGGTGGCCTGGAGAGCCATGTCCCACTGCACAGGCTGGCCAAGTAGCTGCTGGCACAAAAGCTGTTGATGTGAGCACACAAGTGCTTTGGGGTGGTTTGTCCACATGAGCTTCTTGGGTGGGCTGAGCTGGGAGTATTTCAGAGACACACTGGGGACGGGGAGGTGCTGCTTGAAGTCAGGGACTTTGGTGCCTTGGTTGCCAGGTTGTTCTCTGGCCTCTTCAGGCAGAGCAGTGAGGAGCAGAGCTGACAGGGGCTCTGAGTGCGCCTGTGTTTTTGCTTTTGATAAGCTGCAAAGAGATGGTTGTGTTGTGCACGGACCTGTGTGGGGCCACTCTTCTCCCGTGTGGCAAAAGAAGCAAAGTGCGCAGTTGGGAGCCCTTCTTCCGTGGCAGAAGCCAGAGGCTGCCATGTTTCTGCAGATACTTTCTGTTGTGAAGTCTGTTTTTAAAACTGCATTTGAAAACTGCATTGGAGCCTAGAGTGGGGGCAAAGATGTTGCTCTGAAGTAGGTGGCACTTTCATCTTTTTGTTTGTTGGTTTGTTGGTTTTCTAGGAGGAGACTCCCTGTCTTTTCTTTCTCGGCAAACAAAGGTGCTTTTACTCAACCTTTCCTGGACTTTTCTAGCACTGGACGAGATTCTGCTAGAATTTTAGCTTGCAAGCTGGCGGTTCTGGAAGTTGCAGTATTTTTGCATGAGAACACGTAGTTTGGGGCAAGGAGATTGGTGCAGAAGGAGCTGTTCTGGTGTCCGGCCAGCCAGCAGGGCCTTGCACATCACTCTCCGGTTAACAGCGCCCGTGCCTTTTGGCAGCCCAGGGGAGCAGAATGTGTTGTATTCCAGGTATGGGAATTCAGCAGGAAATCCACACCCTTGCATTCCAGCTGGTCCTCAGAGGTCAGAGGGTCTGGGAGGGGCTCAGCTTCATTTCTGAAGTGCAGCCACTTTAACATCATCAGTCTGGTTGAGTCCAAGAGAAGAACTTGCCCCAGTACAGATGCACAAAGAGTGCAGTTCCCAGTGCAGTGCCCTGGGTCTGATCGCATTCTATAAGGCCCTTCCTGCTCCAGGTTCCCCAAGAGTGTGGTTTATTGAAGCAACAGGAGAGCAAGTTCAGGATTGCTGCTGATCAGGGCACTGGCTACAGAGTGTTGATGTGTGTAGTGAGGGAAAGCATAGCATAGGAAAAGAGAGATGATAACAGTGAGATCGATCTGTCTATCTATCTATCTATCTATCTATCTATTGATCTATCTATCGATCTGTTTATCTAAATGAAACTTCCTGGCTCTGCTCCAAGGCAATTGGAGGTGCAAAGCTCACCTAAAGACATCCTTTCAGGAGAGGAGGAGAGACATGTTCCATCAAGCGATCCCGAGCAGGCAGAGATGTTTCCCCCTCCAGAGATGGTTGTTTTTTCCCCTCAGAGGTGTTTTCCTCCCCCTGTTTATCCGTGAAAGTTTGGTCTGTCCTATGGGTGTGGAGCAATCCCATCCTCTAGGTGGGGTTTGTTGACTCTGGTCAAACATGCATTACAGGACACATGGTTTCCATCACTGGCATCCTGAAGGGTGTCTAAGTTAATTTGTTAATTGGGCCTTCTGAGGGTCTCTGTTACTGCCGGTCAGAATTCTCAGTTGACAAAAGAGGGAGGACAAGAAACACCTTGGTTCCCCTCCATATACTGAGGTGGCCATAGAGGCCCTCTGACCTCCATTGGAGGCTCTTTGTTCGCATCCTCATCTCCTGAATAATCCAGGATTTGTAACAAGAGTGTAGATGTCAGAAAGGCAGGAATGGCAGTGCAGGCCTGAAGAGAACATGAACTCCAGAAGTGTCTCTCACAAGGAGCAAGCTCCCACAGGAAGCCACCTGCAGAGCCAGGGTGGGGCTGTGGGACAGGGCTGGGTGTCAGTCACTTCTGAAAGACAAGCAGGACACGGCAGAAGAGGAGCGAGGTCCTCAGCAGAGCCTTGAGAAATGCCCCACGTTCCCTGTCAGATGCCTAAGAGTCTGTTGGAGCTTCAGTCCCAGATGGAGCCTGACTGTAGTGCCAGTGTCACTTTGGAATCTGTGCCTCCCCGTGGGCAGAGAAGGACCCGGGAGAGCAGCAGCACATTGCTTTGGGAATGTGCGAGCCCATCAGTCTCTGAGTCCTGCCCCACAAATATTTTATGGGAAGTTGAAAGCCATCTTCTCTTGCTTTCTGCGCAGCTCCTTCTAGAGAAAGAGCATGAGCAGATTGCTCTATCAGAGATGCCTTGCCAGACTCGGCGAGAGCTGTTCCCAGCCCGAGAGCAGCTGCAGCAGCTCAGGCAGCAGGTGGAAGAGGCACAAGAGAATGGCCAGGTGAGCCTGCCTAGCCAGGTGACAGAGTGAAGGGCAGGAACAGGGACATAAAACGGAGCTCTTGGGACTGAGGAGGCCAGGAGTCCCACAGGCACTGAAAGCACAGAGACTTGTCATCTGCAGAGACCAGTGCTGGGACGGGAGGGTTCCAATGGAAGCAGAGCTGGGTAGGGAAGCAGAAGGGAGGGGCTAAATGAATGTGATTTTGAGGCAGAAAGAGGAAAAAGCTGAGCCTGATGGCAGCTGCCAGTCACTTGCTCTGCATTTGTGTGTACAGAACATCAAGGCAGAGCCACAAGCAGAGCTGCCCGAAGCCAAGAGTGACATCAAGGCAGCAAAGAGGAGGAGCAAGGAAGACATCAGAAGCATCCAAGAGGAGAAGAATCTCCATCAGCACAGGAGCGATCTACAAGAGCAGGTGAGTGTAAGAGCTGAAGCCACTCCACTTGTGAGACATCCTCTCTCTGCTTCTTTGCAGAACATCGACAAAGAGCTGCAGGCAGAGCTGCAGGAAACTGAGGCTAGGATCAAGGCAAGGGAGAAGAGGCTGGATGAAGGACTGAAAATCATCCGAGAGGAAATTAATCTTCTACTCCAAAAGCATGAGGCTCTAGAAAAGCGAGTGAGTGAAACAGAGAGAGCCGCTGCAGTCACCAAACTGGTGGTTTCTGCCCTTCTTGCTTTTCCTCTGCAGAGCAGCAGGCGGGTGGGGTGATGTCTCTGAGCGCCATCCTGCTGTGGTCTCTATCACAGCCACTCTGAAGGACACGTCCTGGGCTGCTGAATCTCAGCTGCTGCCCTGGACAGTGCGACTAGTCCTTTGGCCTTTTGGCCAGCAGTCATCCAAATGGATTCCTGCTGGCCTGTTCCTGCTCTCCTTGTTTCTTGAGGTGTTTTTGCAGGTCAGCTTGGTGACCCTGATGGATCTTGAAACAAGCTGTCTGTATCCCTTGTGAACCTGTTCTTTCCCTTTCCTCACAGTCGCTGACCCACGGCTGACAGGGATAAGCTGTAGTGTCTGACTGCTTTGTTGTGTTTGACTTGAGGTGGAAGTGTGGACATCTCAGCTGGCAGCCTGCAAAGACTTCCAGCAAGTGATTGGCCACAAAGAGCCCCAAGGCTGGCGTGGGGCACAGGAACTGTCCCAGCCGGACCTGCTGCAGCTTGAGCCCGTCCCGAAAATGGTGGAGGAAAAGAGGACTCCATGGGAGGAGGTAGAACATTAGAACAAGGAGATGCAAGTGTGTCCATAGCCCTTGGAGGGGGAAAAGAGTGCTTGGGAGGAAGTGGAATAGTCATTGCAGCAGTCATCCTTCAGAAAATCCATGAGAATGTTACAGGAATCTGGCCATGAACTCAAGTAAAATCAGCCTTTGGTTTTGACCCATCCGGTTTGAGAAGTGGACATGCAAAAAAATCCATTTTAAGAGCCCTGCATGTGGCTGACAGCATCTTCCTCTGGGCCTGCATTTGAAATGGGATCCCAGGGCAATCTCTGCCAGCCACACTTTCTGACACAACCTCATTTCTTGTCTCAGATCTACACAGGCTCTCGCATGGAACCTGCTCCTGCAGCAGCAGCAGCAGCAGCATTGTCTAAAGGAGCCTTTGCACCCCAGCCTGAGAAGTGGAGCCCGGGCAGTTTGCTCAGCTCCAACAGCGACACAGCTTCTTCCCATCAACAGGAGATGGAGGATGACCTCCTGGAGCTACTGAGTACGTCTTGTGTATTTCTTGTGTGAGGGACAGTGTATTGTGTGCATGTGTCAGCATAGCTGTGCCAAATGTTGCTCCGCAGTTTGGTGTCACAGGGACATTTAGGACTCCTCACAGGAAGTGCTGTGCTCCAAGGCAGCGAGGGAGTGCTCTGGGTGTTCCTGCTGCCTCTGAGCACAGCTCAGACTGCCTTGGCTTTGCCTGAGCTTCCCTCTCTGCTGAAGGCAGAAGCAGGGATTGTTCCTGCATCAGCTGTGACCTAGCAAATGATCTAGGCAAGTCCTCTGTGCTAGTGGCCAAACTGAACGGAATATTTGGCTTCCTAAATTCTCCTTAGACTCCTGATTTCTCAGCATTCATCAGAGCAAAAGACCTTCGCAGAAATTGTTTGGTTTTGGGGTTTTGTCTTTTGGTGGGTTTGTAAGGATTTTGGTTGGTGGTTTGTTGTTTTGGGGTTTTTTTGTGTTTGGTTTGGTTTGAGCCTTTTTTTTTTTTTTTTGGTGAAGTTGTTTTTTCTCCATCCTGAAGGAGCTCTTCTTCCTCATGTGTCTTATTGGTGTAATTTTGATGACTGTTACTATTACCACTACTACATCTACAGTTGGTTTTTATGACAATGCAACATTTTTGCCAATGACCACTTCTTTGAAAAAACATCAAGTGACAGCACAAATTGAGAGCAAGAGGTGTTTTCCACATGTCCCCAAAGAAAAAGCAGATACTTTATAACAATCCCTATTTAATATCCTAGTTTCATGCTTATAAGGATGTGTCCAAGAGACACATTGATGTGGCGTGGTCAGGTAAAACTGCACTGCAGGCATTTCTCAGGAGTGAGCCTCCAGCCCATCCACTGTCTATCCCTCAGATCCGTGGCACTTTTTCATCCCTGATTCCCAATCATTCCCGTGACTGTTAGAATGCCACCCGTTGGCCCAAGCCCTGCACAGCTCACTCTCTAGGAAAACACATGAAGCCCTTTGTGATTCTGCAGCACAGCCCATTGAATCTGCTTCCTGCCCATAACAGCTGCCAGTGCTGTGCTCTCAGGTAAGACCTGGGGGGGGCTGAGAACAGAGCCCAGTTGACTCTGTGTCTACCATCACCTGTTGGGACAAGAAGGGCATTGATGTGCACCTCGGTGTGTCTGATCTCAAAGCCAATCCTCTTGTGTCCTGAAAGGGGGCAAGAGCTTGGAACAGGGCTCGGTCTGGCTGTGGCTTCTTCCCAGTGCTTGTCAGTGCTCATCCTTGGGCCTTCCCAGCCCTGCTGTGGTACCTGCCCTGCCCCTGACGGCCGCTGCGACTGCAGAGGCTGGAGCCTTCCTCAGCTGAGAGAGTCCTGCTGCTGCCCGGCCGCTGCAGCGCGGAGCTGCCGGGAGGCAGCAGCCCCTCGTCTGGGCCGGCTTCTGCATGGCACGGCCTGGACTCACGAGAGGCTCAGCATCTCCTCTGGGCAGCTGTCCGTGCCACGCCGGCGCCCGAGGAGCACTGCTGTCCTTGCTGCCCGTGGCCGCTGTGCCGAGCTGGGAAGGCGGGGACGTGTGCGGAGCTGAGAGGGCGAGTCCAATGCCAGCGACTGATCCGCGCAGTCAGGGGGAAGACAAGCAGTGTGGTTCTTCACATGGGACACGGGCAAGGGCATCTTTGAACTCAGCCTGCCCATAACGGCTGAGCATCCTGATGCGGAAAGCCCCGTTGGTATTGGTCACAACGTGAGCTGCTCTGGTTTACAAAAAGAAAGGCATTCTTTTGGCAAGATGCCCTCCTCTCCTGCGAATGCATCTCTCTGTGCTTTGTTTCCTCTCAAGAGATCTCTTCAGAGGACTGTAGAAAATCAGTCTCAGTGCTGGCCATCTGTGCTGCAGAGCTGCCTGGCTTGTTGCTGTTGCTGTTGTGGTTCTTGTCGCTGTTGTTGTTGTTACCCAGATGACCACAAAAGGCTCAGAGCCCCAGAGAGTGGGGCTGCCTTTTGTATCTCCTGGAAGGTGGCATGTCTGCTTTCAAGTGAGCATCTTGCACTTTGTTTCCCTCAGGGAAAATGGTGAGCATGGAAAATCCGGTGATGAAATACACTGAACTGGAAAATATCGGCAGCGGGTGAGTCCAACCACAGTTTCTTCTACAAAACCATGGGCCAGCTGTTCTGCTGGTGGAATATCTATCAAGTGTCAAGTCAGGCAAGCTGCAAACATGTTCAGACACTGGGCTTAGATTGGCCCATCTCTCAGTGCTGGTCAGAATTTGTAAGTGTGGTCAGAAGGCATTGTCAAAGACATCTCCATGCTGCCACGGTCTTGCCTGCAGCAAGGAACAGGAGCTGGAAGATCTCCTGTCTCTCAAGTGTGGGACAGCTGTGTGTTAATTTCCTTAGCATTTTTGTATGTCTCAAAATCATACGGCCGCACTAATGAAAGGAGAATCTTGCTTGCCTGAAAGAGCAGCCTAGCCCTTGGTAGCTGTCAGATAACAGTTCTCAGGAACAGTTCTTTCCAAGAGGTTGCTGAAGGAAATACTCAGTGGTCAGGATTAGAACCACACAGTTTAGAAACGGAAACTCAAGATGAAAGAATAAGCTCTCTTTTTGAGCTGAGGCACTAAAGCCCAAAGCTTCAGGAACAGGCCCAGTGCCCATGCACTGGAGAGGAAAATGCATCATGTGCCCTCTGGCAGAGCCCTCATGCCTCCTGCAGGTTTTAGGCACTTAGAGCAGAGATCTCCTGTCCGGGCTGGCTTTCACGCCAAGATCTAAACAGCTTCTCCTTTCTTTGCTGCTGTTTTGTTTCTAGGGGTTTCGGAGAAGTTTGCAGAGCATTCGACAATGCCACAGGAGGAGAGGTAAATGTCAACAGTCCCTGCAGATTCTGCAGCTCTTGAGGGCTTTCCCCTCTGGTGTGAGTTGTGGCTGGAGCTTTGGGTCACCGGGAGAGCTGTGCTGCAAAGGCACAAGAAGCACAGACTGGTGCCAGCCTGCAAAATACATTTGGGACAGTCTTTGTCCTTCTCAGCTGCCAGAAGGAAGGCAAGGAGAGCAGTGGTTCCTTTTGGAGAAGGAAGTGCTCACTCACTCTCAGTGGCTAAAACAAAGGTGGTGCCTTAGAGCATCTCACTGCTTTCTTGTGGCTACAGCTTCAGAGTCCTGAATTCTCATTTCTGGCTGCCAGCAAATACATCTGAACCTTACTGGTAGTTCCTTAGCAACCTGCAGTGCTGCACTTGGGAACTGCACGTAGGGAGGGATCTGCAAGGCGTCCCTAAGAGCCCTAAGCCCTGCTTATAGCCCAGGATGTATCCATAGAGTAGCAAGGCTTGGATTACTTCTCTGGATCCCAGGCAGAGCAGCAGAGGGTGTGGGCAGAGCTTTGTGGGTGATAGTTGAGACACCATTGTTACCAAGTGGACAAGGCAAAACGTCAGTGGCCATGTGTCCTGTTTCTGGCCCACAAGGGAGCGGAGAAATGGGCTGTTGGAATGTCAGTTCCTAATTACTCCAGTGTCTAATCACAAGGCACTTTGGCACAGCTCAGCTGTGTCATTCCAAAATCACTCGCTCCATGTGTGTTGTGGTCTCGTGCCACCAACTTCTCAAGGTACTGATTGTCATTGTCATTTTAGGTGGCCATAAAGAAAAGTAGTCTGCAAGGACTGAGGAGGAAGGAAGTAACTGTCAATGAACTCATGATCATGAAGATGAATAGGAATCCCAACCTGGTCAACTATTTAGACAGGTGAGTGGTCGTGGTCTTATCCCATGAATGTTTGTTTACCTACTGCAAGCATGAGAGGTCAAAAACCAACTTTGGTCTGTGGCAGAAAATAGAGCCGTTAATTACTGATCAATTATTATTTCTCTTCTCATCTCCAATGGATGGGAAGAGAGTGCATTTTGTCTGCATTAGTCTTCCCTGGCACACATCGTTTACAATTCTTCAAAAGCCTGCACCAGTGCTATCTTACTAAGTCAATACCCTCTAAGTTCACTGCCACCACGTTGTCTTGGGGCTTGATTTTTCTCAAGAGTCTTAAATGCTGATGAACCATCCGAGAGAGGATTTCCCTTGGACTGCAGCCCCTCTTTTCCATTGCTGTGCATGCCAGGAAGACTAGGTGCTTTTTTTCCATAAACACCATGTGTGACAGCTTTTTATCTGGGCTGTTAGTAAACTGTGTTTTTCACTTGCTGGCCATCTAAGACATCTCCTTTTTCACAGCTGTGCCTTTCTCCTTGACACAGCACAGACCGCAATCACTGCACAGCCTAGAGGGAACGTCTATTCCTTTGAGTCTGTCCTCGTTTCAAAGGGACCTGGAAACAAGAATCAATCGTTGTCTTTTCCAAACAGTGGCGTAGCCATGCACGTTCATCTCCATGGCCTCATTTCCTTCTTTCAGCTACCTTGTGGATGATGAAGTCTGGCTGGTGATGGAGTACATGGATGGAGGCACTCTGACTGATGCCATCTATGAGATGTACATATCTGAAGATGAGATGGCAGCCGTCAGTCGGGAGGTCAGGGATCCCACCTGTGCTTCCGAGGGCTTGGGCAGGATTGTCTGGGAAACAGGGGCTGAGAACTGGAGGGATTCCATGTGCCAAACTTTGCTTCTGTGTGGCTGCTATGCTATGGGGAAGCGGGGGAACTGCGTGGCAGTGTGCCTGCACTCCCTGTACTCTGTTCTTGTACTCTTATCTCCTGCTGTTGCATTCTCACTCTGTCTCTTGTATTTGTAGTTGCTGTTCTCCACCTTGCCTCTCTGAATGCTTGCCTGGAGCCTGTCTGCACGGCATTCCTTGCCTGTAAAAGCAAAAGTGCTGGTAGCAGAATTGGAAACTAATGGTAAAAGGGACTCATTTCTCAGAGTCCTCAGCTGAAAAGGGTAATAGTGCACCCAAAATGCTGTTTGCTTCTGAAAGGCGACTCATGTGATACTTCCAAGTCTGTGCTGAGGCCAGCAAGAAAACCTTTGCCATGCAGCCTCCCACCCAAAAGTGAGCCGCTTCACAGCAAAGGGAGGGACTCTTTCTTTCTTGGCAAAGCCTTGCTTGTCCTCTGGATGAAGAAAGCACATCCACTGCAGCAGCAGTCATTCTGGCTGCTTTGCAGAGGACAGTCTAGAACAGCAATTCCCGTTGGCTCTCTCAAAAGCTGACGTGCCTTCCCTTAGAAAGGTAGTGTTGGAGCAGCAAGCTCTTCCTCTCAATGGCTCTGTGTTCTGCCATTGCACTCTATTCCCCTGGAAAGGGAATCTTTTAGAGCTGTTTCCTTTCTTGTGGGCTCAAATCACACCACTCATTTTTATCCTCCTGTCTCTGTTTTCTCTCTCAGTGCCTGCAAGGACTGGATTTTCTTCACTCAAACCATGTCATCCATCGAGATGTGAAGAGCAGCAACATCCTTCTCAGAACTGACGGCTCTGTCAAGCTGGGTTGGTATATTCTTGGCCAGGCAGAGCGTTCCGGGCATGTGGGGTTTGGGGCTGCTTTTGAGTGACTGCCAGTTCCCCCAAAGTGGTGCTGCTGGCAGTGCAGGGACCCCTGCAGCGAGCTGAAGGCACAGTTGCAACGTGCACAGAGGTATGGCGAGGAAAAAGCCGTCCAGAGTGGCACTGGTTTGGGTCTGTGTGTGTCCCTTCCAGAGGGAGGGAGCTACAATCTAAAGGTTCCAGGGAATAAAAGCCACTTCTGGGGGCAGGATTAAAAAATTTAAAAAGCAGCCACTTCCGTGTTTCCTTGGCTAAAGTCCTGAGGAAACAGAGCAGGGACGGATTTCCAGGAGATTCAACAGCGCTTTCTCAGACTTACAGTGGGGAGTTCTTTTGCTTGGTTTCCTAATTGTACAGAACTTTTTTGTTCTCCTCAGCTGATTTTGGCCTCTCTGCTCAGCTCACCCCTGAGCAGAATCTAAGGAGCTCAGTGGTCGGGACGCCTTGGTGGATGGCGCCTGAGGTTGTGCTAGGTCAACCATATGGCCCCAAAGTGGACATATGGTCTCTTGGAATTGTGGGATTCGAAATGGTGGAACGAGAAGCTCCTCACTGGAATGAAAGTCCTACCTCGGTAAGGAGCAAATACTCACTGATCCCTCTGTCTTTTTCACCTATCCTGTGTTCTGTCCTCCATCAGACAAAATCCCATTGCCGTCTGCTGGCACTGCTTCCACCAAGGTCCCCTTCTAAAAATGGCCCTGCAGCACATCAGCATCTGCTGTAGTTTTGGTTGCATCGGTGGGGGAACTCAGGCCCTACCACATGCAAACACTCTCCATTCTCAGGCAACACTTTCCTTTGGGTTTTAAGTTGTTCCAGCTCGTCTGTCTGTGTAGATGTCTCTAATAACACAAAACACACATCTCAGAGCTGGTGTTACATTTCCAGAAAAGAAGGAAAGAAACCCAAACCAACAAAGTTTCTAAAACAGTGGTTTTCTAGAGAAGAACTGCACTCCCTGTACGGTTTCTTGTCACTTGCCTAAAACCTGGGCATGAGGGTGTAAAGGCCACATAGTGTCTTCTGCTTCTTGTGCAGTGTTGCTGAAACACTTAGTGACCATATTTCTGTCATAGCCCAAGCCACGTTCTCCATGTGACCAAGCTGCAGCCTGGTGACTCGGAGAGCCTGCCAAAACCTCCCATTTGTTACCTGGCACTTTCTGGGATGGGCACATCTTTAATGCATTGACTTGAGTATCCAGAAAAGCAGAGGGCTACCATAGGGATAGCATTTCTCCTTCTGCTGATTTGACCACGAAAAGTTTTTCTTTTGCCACATCAGAGAAGCTGGAACTTGCAGACTGCTGCGAGACAGAGCTGCAGGTGGCTCCTGTGTGCCCAAACAGGCATTTTCATCCCAATACGTTTCTGCATGCATCTTAACGTGTCTGTGTTGAATGCGAGGT
The DNA here is from genome assembly GCF_041296385.1 of Aphelocoma coerulescens. Lineage (NCBI taxonomy): Eukaryota > Metazoa > Chordata > Aves > Passeriformes > Corvidae > Aphelocoma > Aphelocoma coerulescens. Next base: position 78,379 of record NW_027183708.1, on the reverse strand, counting down.
TCCAAATGTTTCTTTCCTTACCTGAGCAATAACTCCCTTTTCTATAATAATACTTGAAAACAGTTAGAGCAAAGTCCCTCTTCCAAACTGCCTGTCAAGCTGGTGGGAATCTTCAGAGAAGCAAAACGTGCTTTTGCTGATGTAGTTGCCCCTAACTAGGTCAGCCAATCAAATCAGCTGCCGAGGCAAGCTCCGCTGGATGCTGGAAAAGCTGTGGCTGCTTTGGGGTTTGGGTTTTTTGTTGGTATAGGAAAGTCATCTCTGCCTCTCTGCCAAGGCAGAAATTGCCACTGCAGAGTTGAGCTTAAACAAGGGGCTCTGGGAGAGCATTTACAGACTTGAAACTGATGCCTGGAGTGGCTACCTAAAACCAGAGACTAGACAAGAATAAGAGAATCAAAATAGGTATTTATTTGAACAGCCTTCAAAGATACAGCCTGGGCAGTCAAAAGGCTACATCCAAGATGGACCCTGGGTCATGAGTTCTTCACAGTTTTGTAAGCTTGGTCCATTTCCATAGCAGGGTTAATTCTCCAATTATGAGCCCAGTAATGATGTAATTAGCCCAAGTTTGCCCCTCTTCAGAGGCTTTGAGTTCACACATTTTGGGCCCTGGGACAATCGGAGTGTCCTTGGAGAGCAAACCTAGAGAGGCTTTGTTATGTCTAACTAGCACGAGAGAACAGTAGCTAACAGGCCACACAAAACTTCCGAGCTACACACTAGGCAGTACAGGACTTGAAAAATAGAAAAGTTAAAACCTAAGGCATCAAAAGAAGCAGGTGGAGTCTTGTGTTTCCTTTTTCTCCAGGCTGAACTCCTGATAGCCACAGGAGGGACCCCACAGCTGCGGCAGCCCAACCTGTTCTCGGCTTCTCTGCGTCACTTCCTGAACTGCTGCCTGCAGACAAACGAGGAGCGGCGCTGGTCTGCCAAGGAGCTCCTGCAGGTAAAATGCAAAGGGGCTGCAGGTCAAACAGTGTCCGAGGATGGGCTCCTCCTCCACTGAAGCCCAAGGCATCAGATGAGCCCCCTTCCTCCTCATCTCCACTCTTGGTGCTTTCCAAATGAAAATGGTGAGGAATCCTGGGCTGGGCTGGCAGGGACCTGTAAAGGCCATCTGATCCATGTGGTGTGCAATGAGCAGGGATATCTTGAAAGAGATCAGGCTGCTCAGAGCCCCTTCCCACCTGACCTGGAATGTTTCCAGGGAAGGGACACTTACCAGCTCTCAGGACAACCTGTGCCACTGTTGCACTATGCTCCTTAGACCTACTCAGAGTAAATCCCCTTTTCATTTAAAAATATTACCCCTGCCTTTGAAGCACTGAGCTTGGAAAGTCATGGTTCATTGTTCTTGGTTGGTTTTTTTCCTTTGGGCAGCATCCATTTGTAACATCAGCCAAGCCTGCATCCAGCCTGGTGCCACTGATCCAGTCACTGAAGAAGTGGAAGGAGGAGGAGAAAAGATTGCAGTGGCAATCCATCCATTCAGGACTATTTTCTCCATGACCAGCTTAGATGAGGATTGTAGAGTAGGATTGTAGAGTAGGATTGCAGAGTAGGATTGCAGAGTAGGATTGTAGAGTAGGATTCTAAATAAATAAAGTTTCTGAAACCCCAACTCATCTGTAAGATTCCTTTCTTTCTCACCTTGTGATTTAGCTCAACTTTTCCTTCTCAATTGTCCGTTGTTTCTTAAAGGTGGAAAGTGACACTTATGGCTTCTTTGGTATGGTTTGTCAGTGGGGCAGGCTCTTCTTCATTCATCCTCTCCAGACCACACTGCCTTTGCAATACGGCACACTGGCCGGTTTTTGTCCAGCCATTGTGCTTGTAGTTGAGGCAGAAAGGGCAATGGCATTTGCAGGCAAAAGCAGAGGAGGAGTTGTGCAGCCAAGACATCCTGTGCAGATGTAGGTGTTGAGCTGTGACTCGAGAGCACTGGGGTTCCTGCCACTTGGATTTGTATCCCTAAGTGCAATCTCTTTGGCTCGGGGAGAGTCTTGCTCAGCTGAGAAAGCAGAAAGCTCAGCGAGGGTGCTCTGAAAGGTCTCGTCTGAGGCAGAGCTGTCAGCGAGCGTGAGGTGAGAGCGGCCCGGCCTTGCCCAGGCCGGAGCCCCAGCAGAGCCCACGCAGAGCCCAGAGCAGCCTGAGGCTGGGCAGAGGCAGGCTGGCAGGAGGCCCTTGGAGCTGCAAGAGGCAGCAGCCTGGCACTGGGTGCCTCTTCCTGGGAGCGGGCACATGGTCCCATCTCAGAGCCAAAGCGGCAGCTGGCTGCTGCCGAGGGAAGCGTAGCCGTGCTGGGCACAGCGCAGACTGGTGCCATTGGCCGTCTGGAGGCGGCCCAGGAGGAGAGAAAGGCAAAAGGCAGCCGAGGGCTGGTGCCCCGGCTAGGATTGCTACTCTTCTGCCGGCTGCCCTGGAAGTCCTGGGAAAGGTTAGCAGTGTGTGCAGCAGCCTGGGCACAGCGGGAGGGAGCCGGGCTGCTCCGCAGGCTCGAGCACGGGGCAGCGTCCTTCAGGCACGGCACTTCTGCCAGGGGCACCGAGGCCAACGGGAGGCAGCGACAGCTCGTCAGGTCAGATCTGCAGGAGCCAGTGCCTCACACAGCTCGGGGAGGAAGCGCCTGCAATCCTGCAGTTCTGCACTGAGTCAGAGCAAAGGTGTGGAATGCAGAGCGTTCTGCAGAAATATTCGGGACCACCAGGCCAGCCTGCTTTGTGCTCTCCAGGGCACAGCAAGCAGTGCACCATGCAGCTCTGAGTTGCTGGCAGAGAGATGTTAAAAAGGAACTCACTTTTGGATACAATTAAATGGTAACAAAGTCGTCGAAGCAAAGGAAAACTGCTTATGAGTAACGATTCCGTTGAGCCGGGTGTGTGCCTCCCTCCCCGAGAGCTCAACACACCCCCCCTCTAAGAAAATGGCTGCTTTTTAGACCCTTTCCCAGCCGGGACGGTCCCTGTCCCCTTTCCCAGTGGGTGGGTACTAAGAAACTTAGGTGCTCTCCTGACCACCTTCTTTTCTGTCCCCTCCCCTCTCATCCTACTTCCTTTTTAGTCAGGTCTTCAACCCTGCCCCTCTCCCAGCTCCCAGCAACACCCAGCAATTTAACTAGAACAGCTCCAAACCATAAATCCAACATACATCCAACAATTTTCATTCTTTGACCTAAACCCCTTTTGGCTGCAGCAAAATATTACTTCCTCTCTCAGAGGGAATCGGGGATGTGCCTGAGGCTTGTGCTTGAGTAGTGAACTGATTTGGAAGGGAGCAGAAGGCTTTCAGTAGGCAATTTGTGTTTTCTTTATTACTTTGGGAAAGAAAGATGCAATGTGGCTTCACGCAGCAAAAGCACTTGCAGGGTGCAGTGACGAAATGTTGTGTTCAATTCCCAGGGAAGGAAGGTGTAAATGACCATCAGAGGAGAATTTGAGGAATGGGTGTTACGGGTTCAGGAGGACGCCCATGCCCAGAGAACTCAAGACCCAGTTAGAATTGCAAAGCAAATGAATTTTAGTAGTCACGTTAGCAAGAAATACATACCGGCGCCTGGCTGCTGGAAAAGCCACCGAGCAGGAGAAGGAGATAGAGCATGGCTCCTGAGTGGGAGGGGCAGAAGGGCAGGACTCCTTCAGGGCATCCCCTGGATAAAAATGGCGTGCGTCATGTCGTCCTCTCCCCTCCACCCCAGGAGCACACCTTATATCTCCTCCTCAGGAGTGGCCAGTTTCAACATCATTTCGTCCAGGGCCAGCTTACGAGATGAGGTCACATTGGCCCATGATCATACTCCATGCCAACAATGGCTCCATTATGTATTGTTTCTCCTTTCCCAGGATGAGTTCCACCAGGTGACCGATACCTAGTTTCATTTCTAGAAGTTAGTCCCGCTAACTAACAATACAGTCGTCTTCTGCATTATCTTGTCGATGTGCAACACTGCGGACCAAACATGTCAGGCCTCAGATCTGTCTCCTATCCCTGACACATGGGGATGTTCCCCAAATGACCACCAGAGACCCTCAGGACACCCCTACTCTCACATCAAGAACTTCTGACAAGTGGTTTAAATATGTCAAATAGTTTGAAGTCATGTTTAGCCTGTGAGTTTCAGCAAAGTAATGAGTGTGTCTTAGTTCCATGGGTAGAAGCTAGTAAGTGAGATTGCTGGGTGTGCACGTGTTAGGGAAGTGATTCCCCATGCACCCAGCGCTGAAATCAAGTGACGCCTCCTTTCTAACGCTGAGCTGGCAGCAGGGATGGATCCCTGCTTGGTAACCTTTCATTGTGGTCACTTACATTGAACAGTAAAAAAGGTTGAAATGAAATATTTCAAGCCGTTTCCCCCTGGTTTCCCTTTCCTGGGGGCCAAAGCTCTGTGCCCCAGGTGGCCTGGGTGTGTGCAGAGAAATGCAGCCCCCACAAAGCCCTTGGTTTTCCCACAAGTCATCATCACTCCTTCCCAGGTGCGCCCAGCTCTGGCAGGAGAGAGAGAGCCCACGGCGCAGTGGGCACCGTGCCCTCCCAGCCGGGGCTCTCTGGCACAGAGCAGCAGCAGCGCCAGCACCTTTCAACCCGCTCCTGGCCTTGGCTTCAGCCGGGAGCCAGAAGCCTCTGGAAATCAGCACTGCCAGTTGCATTCCCAGCTTGGAGCAGCTCCTGCGGGTGGGCAAATCCTGCCCGTTCGACTGCTTCCATAGAGGACGAAAGGCAGAGGCAGAGATGTACCTACAGAGGGGACCAGGGCGTGTCCAATAAAAGTGCAAATGTGTGGGGAGATTTGTTAGGAATTATTACAGCTGTCATGCAATTAGTGCCTTCTCTCCTGGATCTGTGCAATGCTTTGGGCCATTTTCTTGGTCTAGTTTCCTTTGCTTTGGTCCCATCTCAGTGTTCACTTGGGGTACAGGCTGTAGGTGCTTGGGGCACTCTTTGAGTTACTCTTGGAGCCTTTGAACAACAGGGTTTGGCCCACGAGGGGACTTTGTGCTGCTTTGTGACAGAGGAGAACTTCCCAGGCTATTGTGTGTTTGCTGCAGGGAAGCTTGGGTTGCTTAGCATCAATTCCCAGACCAACGCAGAGCAGCTGCTTTGTGATGTCAGGGCATGGTTGCCACGTTGTGGTGCTGTCATCAGAAGGTTGCCTTGGTGCACAGAAGGTCTCAGTGTCAGAGCAGCTCTTGGGCTTGCTCAGAGCAGGAGCATCCTCCTGGTTGAGGCCTTGTCAGGGGGCAGCTGCACTCTGACAGGAGCCTTGTTTTTTCTTGTGTTAGAGCACAGTCTGCAAACTTGCACAGCAGGGCTAAAATCATGGAGGCATTTGCTGCTGCAGTTTGCACTGTGTATGGCATTGGTTATTCTGCCTATTACCTGACTAACCTGACACGTGAGTAGAGGTTTTCCCTGGGTGTAACCCAACCTGGCTTGTGTAGGGCTTCCTGCTCTTTCTTAGTAACTGAGTTGATTTTGAAACAAAAAGACCATTAGGATGCCACTGCTTTGGTAAAGCTCCTGTCAACACGTTCAGCTCAAAAGAGGGTGTCTGTAGCCAGGGAGGTGCGGGCAGCATTTGCAAGGGAACGTGCAGGGGTTCCCTTCCCTCCACGGGAGAGTCTGTGGCAGCCGAGTCTGTCATTTCCTCAGGGGGCTGGGTCAAGCAGGACAACTTTGAAAAGGCAGCCTGGGAGGTGTTCTCAGAAGGCCTTCAAAGAACTCTGCAGTTCTGCCTGGAATTCAGGGAAAGCTTCTTTGTTTCTAAATTTTGTCATTAAAAGATTTGACTGTCTAACTCAACCCTTTAATGAGTGCTGAAATAGTGATTCTTTTTGCAATGAAGTGCAAACTCCCAAACAGTGAGTGTCTGCTCTTGAACCCCAGAGCTGCTCCTGGGCTGTTTCACAGTAGAACTATGACACCTCAGGGGGGTTTGGGGGAAGGTTTTCTGGGCAACGGTATTCAGTAACTTAATGAAAATTAGTGCATGCAACTTATTTTTTAAAAAAAAGAACCTGAAGGAGAGGATAAAAAAGGCAGCTTTAGCTGTTGGGCCGAAGAGAAATATTGGGTGTTGAAGAACATTTTGCATTTTCGTGATCAAGTTTGTATTCATTTACTGGCAAAAGAGGCCAAAGCATAGGCACAACCAAGAATATTGTCCTGCTCTCTTGCTGGATGTGTGGAAGAACTGTGTCTGCTGGAGGGCTGTTGTGAAAAGAAAACACTCTCTGTTTGGGTGGACTTGTTCTGCGGGATTAACCAGCACAGACGGTTTTTTCGCAGCATCTGGTTCATTTTCCCTTCCCACTGCAGGTCACTTGATCCATGTATTCGTCAGTGCTGATCCTGAGGTGAGTGAAAGGAACCTTTGATGTTCCTGGTGTTTAAGAACTGTGGAGCAAGCTGTGAGCTTGGCCTGTGGCAGTAGAGTAAGGAGGCTGAGCTGGGTGGGCAGAAAGAAAATCCATGTTCATGTCTGCAGCAGCAATAGCAAAGGCATCGCTGTGTAAGAGCTGCTTTTGCATTTCAGAGCTGTCGCAGAACTAAAAGCCCAGCTTTGCAGAGAGAACGTTGCTTGCTGACAGTAGCCAGAGTGCAATATCTAATTCAGAGCAATATGCAGTACTGTTGAAATAGCCCATTTTACTTTAGTTGGAGGCACTTGGAATCCCATTGCTATGCAAGGTTATGATTTCTCCTTAGTAGAGCTGGTTGTAGAGCTGAATAGAGATAAGGTTAGAAATGACAGGTAACTGCCTGTCCCTCACACTCCTGCCTGTACACAGAGCCCAGAACCAACCTCAGGCTCTCCTCTGGCTCCCTCTACTCCTGGAGAATTGGGCAAATGGGTGACAAATGTCCGGAAATCTCCAGCTGGCATCAGACGTGAACCTGAACGTCGTGAGCCGGTAAGTGGCAGTTGTGGTTGGGGCTGTCTTTAGAGGAAATCAGAGCTGCAAGTTTCTGAGCGGCCAGCACTTGCTGGTGGTGGCCGAGGATGCTGAGTGCTGGAGTCCTGGCAGGACCTAGCGATTCCCCCCAGCCAGTGAGAGCTGGGACACGGCCTTTGAGCTGTCATGTTTAGGCCCCAGCTTGCTGGGATTCCAAGAGGGGCAAACGTGAATCATGAAGGCTCCCCTGTCGCCAGAGGAGGGAGCGCTCCAAAGACACCGCTCTCAGCCTTGCCAGACACGTGGGGGACACGGTGGCCTGGAGAGACGTGTCCCACTGCACAGGCTGGCCAAGTAGCTGCTGGCACAAAAGCTGTTGATGTGAGCACACAAATGCTTTGGGGTGGTTTGTCCACATGAGCTCCTTGGGTGGGCTGAGCTGGGAGTATTTCAGAGACACACTGGGGACGGGGAGGTGCTGCTTGAAGTCAGGGACTTTGGTGCCTTGGTTGCCAGGTTGTTCTTTGGCCTCTTCAGGCAGAGCAGTGAGGAGCAGAGCTGACAGGGGCTCTGAGTGTGCCTGTGTTTTTGCTTTTGATAAGCTACAAAGAGATGGTTGTATGATAGAAACAAATTTGCTTCTCTTTTGTCTAGCAGGACAGGTGTAAAATCCTACCACATCCAGAGAGCGAGGCGTGGAAATGACTTGAAGGAGCAAGTCAAGTAAAGTAAATTCGGTGCTGGAAGAGTGAAGTTCTGTCACTCTAAATCAGCGTGATGCCTGGAGGGTTTTATACCAGGTTTGCACCTAAGCTGATGCTAAAGAAGTACATAAGGTCCAACATAGACCTAAGGTTTGCACAGCAGAGTTTAGGCTGACAGCTAAGGGAGCATAAATTCAATGGTCTTTCCAATCCAAAAGACTAATGAGAAATGTTGGTATTTCTGCTCTCCTTCATTGTTTACACTATAGAAACATATTTTCTGAGATTTTGCAATTGCAGCTAAAAATCGTGGCCAGGTTAAGTTATGTAAGTAGTTGTTGTGCCTTTAGAATTGCGCAGGTCAATATCAGTGTAGCTGCTTCTGGTCATACAAAAAGCTCTTTCAAGATACATCTTAAAGAGAAATGGGTTTTTCCTTTTCATTCTTAAGTGCAAAGCCTTCTCCAGGACGTACAGCAAACAGGTTATCTAGATTGCCTTTTCACAGTGACAGAACACTCCCCCTTTAATCTGCCTGGATTGCACAATTCTCATCTGTATTAAGGAATTTCATTTAGTCTCTGCTGTAAGTAAGTGATTTCTGTGCAAGAGGGTTGATCAAGGATAAACCCAAATTAACAAGAGTGGTATTTGTTAGGGCTCATCACACACTTTGAACAAGCCATACCATCAAGCCCAAAGCTAATATGGCTCCTTGTTAAATATTTCTGATGGATTGCACATCCTTGTGTGAAGAGGGAATTGGGATTTAAAGCCAGTATTTATGCATATATAAGCATTGTGCATGAACATTGCATGTTCAGAATGAAAACCAAATATCACCTGTACAGGGTAAACACTGCAATAACACAAACACGCTTCTCCCATCAGGTTCACAGGCAGCTTAACCAATTCTGTGCTTGCACATAGCCTGTTCTGGCATCTGGTGTCATTCTGAACCGGGGAAAGTCACACATAGATACTGTAGGACCATGAAAATCTCTCCAAATACAAAGCAGTCTCCAGGTGACACGAGTGACTACAGCAACCTCCAATAACGTAGCAGGGAACCCAGATTTGTTGTGTTCTCTTTGTCATTATGGGTTTATAATTCACAGACTCCGAGAAGGGCTTGAGTTGGAAGGGACCTTAAAGACACTCTAGATCCAGCCCCTCTGCCATGGGCAGGGACACATTCCACTAGCCCAGGTGGCTCAGACCACATCCAAGCTTTGGCAAATACCCAAGGACACCTTTTCTGTTTTTCAAGGTCAGATTTCCATGCTCCTATTCACAGATGGCTCCAGTCTCATGCAGAGGATTGCTGGGCTGGTCACTCTCATCTCCACAACCCAGCAATGGTCCTATTTTGGATGGCCCCAGGGACCAGCTACTGCCTTTGTCCTTCCGCTTTCCTTTCCAGGATCAGTGATTTACCGCTACTTCCTCCACGTCTGAGACAACTGGAAGAGATAAGGCACTGCGGATGCAGCTTCTGACAGAGAGCTGATAACACTCAGCTGAGTATTTTATTCTCCTGCCACTACGCTGTCAGGCTGCCTACACAGAGTTCCTCCTGCTTGGAAAGGGGCTGGTGTGAGCAGCAGGAATTGATGCTGGCTGGAACACTTCAAAGAACTGGACAAAAGCAGCCTTCTCTGGAAGGCCACCAGCTGCCCTTTGCCAGCAGCACAAGGTGTGAAGGCCCCTTTGAAGGCCATCCCTGCACAAGGACAGCCTGGCCTTCCAGTACCTCCGCCAGTACCCAGAACACCTTTCAGGCTTTGGGGCCGGCCCTGTCCCTCGCTCTGGAGAAGCAGGTTGCTGTTAGAGCTCACATATCCACAGTTTCTGGCTGGATTACCACGTTTTACCACAGACAGCCCTTCCGACAACAGTACACAGAGGCTCAATCTGCAATACAAGGGCATTTTTTTCCAACTTCTCCCTTGGACCAGTGTGCAGCAAGCACACCTGGGCCTCATTCAACTCTCTGTGTGGGCCAGGTGTCAGCTTCTGTTGGGAATTTAAAGCTTTTACCCTACTTTCCACAGCAAATCATGAAGCAAACTCAGCTGCACCAAAGCCCAAATTTCACTTTAAAAATTACAATTTTCATTTTCCTCTATTCAAGCCATGAAGAAAACAAACTTTACTTGAGTGAGCTGGAGGCACAGCGTCCTCCCAGATCATTCACGAGCAGAACAATACTCCAGGGGAAGACTGGCAAAGCCAGAGTTTCCTGATACTTAGGAAGCTTTGCAAAACCTTCCCACCTGTGGTGGTACTGCACCCTGCTGAATTCCTGGAGCCCTCACTCACCTCAGGTAGAGTTTGGACAGGAAGGGGCAGGAGGAGGGAAGACTTTGCAAACCCTGTCACGAGGCCAGGGCTGTTTTCATTTATGGTGACACGTTGCAGTACATAATCTTTTATTTAATGGGAGGGAGGGAGGTGCTGAAGGGCAAAAATTCTCAGTAACAAGGACATCTTCCACTTAAACAGCAAGGTAAATGAAGGGGAAAGTGCAATCCTATCTTTCCTGGAAGGGATTTTATACACATTATTGTTGCTGAATACATGCCTAGACAGTGGTGATTTAGGGCATCTAATCAAGCTCCCACAGTATCACCACATCTGTTTTGCCACATTTTCTTTCTTGTTTTCATTGTGCACGATTTCTCCTCCCCGGCTGGCTCCTGGCTGCAGTTCTACGCTCAGGGGAGCCCCGCTTTCTCAGCAGGCCTCTGCAGCGAGTCTGTAGCCAACGTGTGGCTCTGCTGCCAGCCCAAATGTGCCGTTCCCTTGCCCAGCCTGGCTGCAGCTGGGGGATCTGCTGGGCACGGCTGGCGATTTTCATGGCCAAAATCCTCCAGCGTCCTCACGTCTACATCTGCCCCTTGCTTTGGAGAGCACAAATCACAGGACACTCATCTCAGTTGACAAATGTCATTTATTACAAATTGCTACACCCGCGCTGACAATATATAACTATACAGATCTAACTTGAAGTTCAAAAAAGTAATTTATTAGACTTCTACAACAATGCAATGTAAAACTATACAAATACCCACTTCCGTTAACAAAAATTAATTTATTGCCAACCTCTACAACAACTCACTATACACAAAGATCAACTGAAGGTTAACAACTTAATTTATTGCATACTACTACAACCGTACAGCCCATATATCAGTACAAAAATATCACTATCCTTCTCTAAATAGCCCTATGCCAAGAACTCAATAAACAGCATTCTACAACTGTACAACTTCACACATATTTAAATAGAAATAAAGACATTTATAACCACCACAAGATACAGATATAGATGAAATATTAGATATTACATACTATATCTATAAATACATACATACAACAAACCTATCTCTAGGCAACCATACCAATCTCCATGTCCATACAACTGAATCAATACCAATATATAGCTGTACATCTCAACACATATGTAAATATAGTTATACATAGAAATAGATCAATATACATATAAAAATATAAAAATAGACATATATACCTAACCAAATACCACTATACTTATTTAAGTAGCCATATGCCTAGAACTACATCAATAGAAATAGATACCTAGAAATCAGCATACATAGGAAACAGAACTTAACACAGACATAACAACATACATATATACTTAGATAGATAGATACACATATATATAATTACAAACATATATATATATACAGCATACATCCATAAATATAACAACATACATATAGAAATATACCTATACAAATAGCAACCTACATATAAATATCCATGTAATTATCACTATCTTATGAGCAAGTCCATACATCTTTAAACAGAAATACAAGCGGAGGGATTCCAGCCGCCCCATTTTCAAAGCCTCTCCCTCGGTCTCTTCCTCCCGTGCAGAGCAGCTCTCCTGGACGGGGACAGCAGATGGGACACCTGGGAAGCAAAGGGAACACTGAGTCAGGATCGGGACGTTTCCCTTGGCAGCAGCTGCACTTCCATCAGGGAAGAGAAATCTCAGAGCCTCCCCAGGAGGCTTAGAAAGAAAAACCAGGCCCAGCGGGCCGGGCTGTGGCGAGCGCAGCCCCGGCGGGACCGTCCCGCAGCCCCCGGCAGCGCGGCACAGCCGGCACCGCTCCCGGGCCCTGCCGGCGCAGCTGCCTTGCCCAAGGACAGCCCCTGTGCCGCCCGGGGCAGCCGCGCTGAGCGGCCCCAGCACGGGCAGGGCCCGCTCCTGCCCAGCCGGCCAGTGCCCGCGGCCAAAGCCCACGCCAGCCTCACGCCCACCCTGCCTCACCGGCCCTGGGGCCTCACCCAGGCTCTCGGGCGGCAGCAGCAGGTCCCCGTTCACTGCTCTTGCTGTGCCCTTCAGCTTCTCCCTGCTGGTTCTCATCAGTCTCTGGATGTTCTCAAGGTCTTCAGGGCAGCTGTGGCAAAAGTGGAGACTCTGGACTTGGTTCCATGGCTTGGCAGACCCACAGTCCCAGATCCCGCTGTGCTCCCTGCTGGCCCCCTCCATCCCCTCAGCCCTGCCATGCCCTCGGCAAACGCACAGCCGCCTTCAGTTTCTTCAGACGCCCACAGTCCTCTCACGCCCCTCAGTCCCTTCAGATCCATCCTGTCCCCTTAGACCTGCCACCCCCCTCAGCCTGTGCCACTTCCCTGTTACCTCAGTGCCACTTCGCCCTCTGCTCCCCCAAACCCCCCAGTCCCACCAGCACCTCAAGGTCACCGTCCTTTCAGTGTCGCTGCCTCCTCAGCGCCCTCAGCCCCCTCTGGCTCACCGTCCTCCAGCAGCTCCTCAGGGCACAGTGCCTGCGGCCACCGGCAGCTCCCACCGCTCCAGGGACACCGGGGCTGCAGCTGCTGCTGCGCCCGGCCCGGCCGCCAGCTCGGAGCCAGCACAGGAAGAGGGGACAGAGGGGGCACAGGGGAAAACAAGAGATTAAAAAGGTGGCTGAGGGCAGAAAGAGCTTAGAATGCAGCCTAGGCTATATAAACATCAATCTATGTATCTAAACATCCAAATACTTCTAACTATATAACTGTGTACATTTATAAATATAACTTAGATATATATATAAATTTTTCTCTACACATATATAACTCTGCAAATCTATAACTGTAACTGCCTATGTATAAATACAATTACATCATATCTATAACTATATATATAAATTTAACTACAAAGATCTATAAATATATGCACCTATAAACACAACTCTATAAATCTATAAACACTATATGTAACTAATAAGTATAATGTAAATACTATAAATAACTATATGGATATATAAATATAACTATAGACATCTATAAATCTATCTATAAACAGAGGGATTCCACCTGCCCGATGGTCACAGGCTCTCCCTCGGTCCCTTCCTCCCACGCAAGGCAGCCCTCCTGGAGAGGTAGATCAGATGGATATCTGGGAAGCAAAAGGAACACTGAGTCAATATTGGCCTTCAGGCATCTCTCCTTTTGGAAGTAATTGCCTTTCTATCAAAGACTGTAGAAGGTGACCTGAAAGGCAGACTCTCCCTTGGGAATTTGAAGCCTGCTCTTTAAAGAACAGGGAGCATTCCAAGTTTTCAAAACCTCCGAAGGTTTGAAGTCTCCCGATAAAGTCTCAGCACCCGCAGTGCAAATGGCACCCACGAGAGCTTGAAGCACAGACAGTCCCAGCTCCCACACAGAAGCCCAGCCTTGTTCCTCCTCTGTGCTGACACAGACACCTCAGTCCTCACTGAAAGAGCTGAAGCTGAAGGGTGCTGTGAGCTGAGTTACGAACCAGCTCCATTACCTGGGACCTACAAACTGCCCTCTGCAGTGAGCAACAGCGGCTTCAACTCGACCATCAGCTCTGGCAGGAAGAGCTGGGAGGGAAAGATCTCCCCATGAGGCCTGCAGGCTGCACCAGCCTTGCTCAAGAATGCAAATCCAAGGTGCTCTCTCTCTCCTATTAGTTCTCGCTAATTTGGGGTAAGTTTTTCCTTTCCAAATCATAAATCCTTGTGTTTTATCATTTGCTTGGCCTCAGAGCTTCTGCTGCTTGTATTTTTAATGTGTCTCACTAGGCCTACCAGCAGATTGGTCATACATTGATTTAATGTTCTGAGACAAAAAGCTCAGACTTCTACATTGACTTTCTGCTGGGGTTTTGCTCTCTTGCTTCAGGAGTCGCTCAGTGTTGCCTCCAGAGCACTGTCACCCTGCAGCAAACTCATCCACAGACTTCATCTCCAAACTGGGACACCTGGGTTGGTGACACAACTCCCACGGGGTCAGGGTTATTCATGGCTCTCTGGCCACAGCACAGCACTCGGTGTCAGTGCCTCTGGAGAAGCGTGGAGGGCAGGGCTCGGGGAGGCTGTGCCAGGGCAGGATTTGACCTAAAGGCACCAGGAAGCACCAACCCTGCAGACAAGAGCTCAACTCTTCTCATCTCCCTTCCTGCCAGAGGCAGGCTCAGAGCAGCTGCCTCAAAGCTCTCTAAAGCAGTGTGGGCTCTCTCCTTACCAGGCTCCTCGGGCTCCAGGGACCTCTTTCTGCAGCTCATGGCGCCAGGCAAAGCTCCCTCTGCTGCAGCCCTGTTCCCGGCCTCCCCTCCTGAAGACTCAGGGGCAACACTACGATTGTCCTGAAAACCAGAAAGAAAGAAACCCAAATATCACTCACTGTTTTCTGCAGGGACACAATAGATCAGAGCCTGCCACATTTTCTTCTCTTGAAGAAGAAAATGCTTTTGAAAACTGCTGTGTCTGAGTTTACAGAAGACGAAAGGTCATCACACTTAGCAATGAGATACTGGGGATCCCAAAAAATCCCACTCACCACCTTGACTCTGCCCTTTCTGGCTAATAAATCTGCAGCAGGCAGTGGGTCTGCATATTAAACAAAACAGAGAAATTCTTTGGCAAAGTTGTATAATAATATGCAAAAAGGCCTGTGCCAACACAGGAACTGAACACTCCAGGCACATCTGGGAAGAGGCAAGAGTTAACAGGAAGGGGATTCCTAATCCAAAGAGGGAATCTGTCAAACACAAGGACTCATGGTCCCTGACTGAATTGCTCTTCCACACAGAAGAAGCCCCTGGGCTTAAAGGAGTCCTTAACCCGTTCATGTCCAGCATCATCATTGTCCTGCTCACCAATCACACAAGTCATGGGGCCTCAAAACCAACACTTCTGCCCCCTAAAAGCTCCACTGCTCACACACTTCCATCCCTTGTTCCTAACAAAGAAGTCTGGGCCCCAAAGGCCTTCAACAGTGGAGAAGACTGACTTCTCAAACACAGTCCAAAAGCTGCCAAAGCTGACAAAGTTGAATGTGGGGCTCACACTGAACACATGAAGTGGGCACTAAGGAAGGAGTTCTGCCAGCTCCTGGCACAGGGATGTGCTCCTCCCTCCACAGCCCTGAGCAGAACAGCAGAACACTCTCATCCAGGCTGCAGCTTTGCAGGGTCTGGATGGGAACACACATCTCTTCCCACAGAGATGCCCAAGAGGAAGGTGCCTGAGCTCTGGAACACAGAGAGCAAGGCTGGCAAGTTTGCCCAGCTGAGGATTTGCCAGATAGAAACAGGAATGGAGGCACCAGGCTACTGAGAGGACAAGAAAGCTGCAGCTCCAGCCCTTGCTTTGCCTTGGCCTTCCCACCCAAAACAGGCAGAGCCCACGTCTGCTGCTCTAACGGAGGCACCTCTCGCCTGCCCCTCCCTGCATGGGACACTTTGCCTTCAGTGGCAATTCTCCCCACACTCTTCTCTTCTTTCCCATCACACAGAGCCTCTTAGAACCTACAGAGCATCACCACAAAGGCCCCTGCACCAGGGATTCTCCCCAGCAAAAGGAGCACCCACACCTGGCCACCACCGGCTCAAACCTCTCATCCTCCCTAAGGGGGGAGACTTTTCATTCCCTCTTCTTTTGGAAATCTTGCTTGACCAAGCAAATCCTTCCTCGTCCATTCAAAGCTTAATCCAAGAAGCCTTTGCTTCTCAGCCATGCAACAACATCCACAGCTCTCAGCCCAGCCCCTTTCCCTCCCACCCAATGGAGTTACCTGAGCAAAGGGAGACCTTTCAGGCAGGGATGGTGACAGCATCTCCTCCAGTGTCTTAAGAACAAGGTCTAGATCCAGGGGTGGCAATTCCTCGTCCCCAGGACTATTCCAAGCCCAGCTGGAGGCCGTCCACGCTGCCCAACCAGCACTGCCAGCTGGAGCACTGGGGGCTGAACTGCCTGGCGTGGCTGCAGGAATCCAAACACATTGGTCAGGCTCCAGAATGTGGCTTTGGGACACAGAGCTCTATTGCTGCCTTGCAGCAAACATCACAGGAAGCACACAGAAACTCAATTCCAGAAATGTATTCCAACTTCCCAGGGGATTGGAAGACTGATTTCTTCCTCTCAAACAGTGTTTCCTCTAATTGATGGGTATGGATATTAAAGGATGGATTGTAAAACTGATCTACACACAAAGACTTTGTAATCTCAGCCTTTTCTATCTCCCCAGCAGCTTTTAGATGTGGCTGCTTCTGAGTTTCTCATCCCAACAGACCACAGAAAGTGGATTCACCCAGGAAGAGCCCAGATCTGCAGACACACATGCTAAAATTCAACTGTGATTGTATTGTAAAAAGCAACCTTGTGGGTGAGGCTGTATTCTGCAGCTGCAGCAGTTCTGGGGACACACAGAGCTCACTGAAATTTAATAGCCTTCTTTGCAGGAGAGACAACCTGTAAGCTCTGCAATATCCTGTCAGCATCCTAGTTGGGCTTCATTCCAAGAGAGATGGGAGTTCACCTGACACTGACCGGTTGTGGACCAATGTTTTCTGCCTCTCCCTTTCATCCCTACAGAGAGGCTGTCTGGAAAATGGCCAGAACAGCCTCCAAATCTGGAGGAAGGACAGGAAAAGCAGACAGAGATTGGTTTTGTTTTCATGGTCCTGCTTCCCCATACACTTGACACTTTCTACCTGATTCTCTCTTGAGATCTTCCCATGACAGAGCACTGTGCAAAAAGACTTCAAATGGTCACTTTCCAGGATCTGTTTGAAAAGCAAGGGTACAAACTGTCTCCCTACCTGATGGGCTGTAGGCTGGGGTGTGCTGCTCTGAAGATGTGCAGCTGCGCTTCTGCGGAAGGGCCACGGAAGTTCTCGGATGGTCTACAGGCACCAGTGGAACCATGAGCTCAGGGTGGCGTTTAAGGTCCATGCGAACCAGTGGAATGACGAGCTCACGCTTGAGTGGAAATTTGCATGTGCCTGGTTCCTCAGATGAGACCCCAGGAAGTCCAGAGGTGGTAAACATTCTCTTGGGAGCTGGTGGGGAAGCGTCAGACTCCTGAGCACCTGGACTTGTCCTGGGAGGTCCGGGAGGCAGCTCTAAACCCTCAGGTGAGACAGCACCGAGGTGCTGGGATGAGGGAGCTGTGTAGGAGGCAGGGAAGAGGAAAGGAGGCAAAGGGAAGACTAGGTGAGTATTGGTTCTCAGGTATGTTTCCCTTGGCAGCAACTGTACTTCTATCAGGGAAGAGAAAAGCTCCCATCCTCCCAAGCAGGATTACAAAGAAGAAAAAAAAAAAACCATGCTCCCGGGCTATTCAACAACCAATTCCTTGTCTACTTAGCTCTCCCCTACTCATTCAACCGTCTGGGAAAACCGTCCCGCTGCAAATCCTTGGCAGGAGGCAGCTGCCAGAAACCCAACTGCCGGGTCTTTTCCCTCTGCTCCAAAGGGACAGGAGGCTCCCTCCAGCTGGGCGGGACCACAGCCGGGCCCTCGGCTTACACACCCGCACGGAGAGCTCCCCAAGCAACCCCAGGGCCGGGCCAGGAGCAGAGCCAGCCACGGCTCAGGGCTGGGCCGGCTGCAGGCCCAGCGGGCCGGGCTGTGGCGAGCGCAGCCCCGGCGGGACCGTCCCGCAGCCCCCGGCAGCGCGGCACAGCCGGCACCGCTCCCGGGCCCTGCCGGCGCAGCTGCCTTGCCCAAGGACAGCCCCTGTGCCGCCCGGGGCAGCCGCGCTGAGCGGCCCCAGCACGGGCAGGGCCCGCGGCCAAAGCCCCCGCCAGCCTCACGCCCGCAGCTCCCACCCCGTCTCACCGGCGCCGGGGGGGTGCCCGGCGGGGAAGTGCAGCAGCGGCCGCTCCGTGTTGAGCTGCTGGAAGCGGCTGGGCTGGCGGCTGCGCACCTCCAGCCCGGCTGCCAGCCGCTGCCTGTTGGCCCTGGTCAGGCGCTTGATGCGCAGGAGGAGGTCGGGGCGGTCGCGGCGGAAGTTGGGATTCTTGAAGTGCACGACGGCCCCGGCATCGCCCGGCACAGCCGCGCCAAACCAACCCAGCACCTTCTGGAAGCCGTACAGATTGAGCTGCCGGACGACGCTGCCGAAGTGCGTGGCTTTGAAGGAGTCCGGCAGCGCCGCCCCTCCCTCTCCGCCCGCCCCGTCGGCGCCGGCCGGGCTGAGCAGCTCCTGCTCAAAGAGGGCGCGGTCGATGAGCACCCCCTGGCCCTGGGTGTCCCAGCGCACGGAGCGGACGCGGGGGCTGTTCGCCAGGCGCCACAGCTTGGCGGGGAAGGTGCTGGCATTGAGCCCGGCGGGCAGCGGCAGCTCGGCCATCGCGCCTGTCGCCCACTGGCGCCGCAACGGCCGCAGCTGCACCGGCGGCGCGCGGCCTGAGGGGGGCGCTGCGCTCGGCCCCGCGCGGGAGCGAGCGGCACAAAGCCGGGGCTGCGGGCACAGCGCGGGCGGGGCGGCTCCCGGGGCGCTGCCCGGGCGCGGCACGGACCGGAGCGGGGCAAAGCCTTTCTTTCTCTGCGTGGAATCGTCCCTCTGCCTTTGGCTCGCAGCACGACCCCAAACCACCAAGGCAAGCGCAGCCAGTTTCAGAAAGGGTCCAAACTGAGGAATCCCATGGGAAACTGTTCCTATGTGTCAAGTGGCAGCCACATCTCTCTGTGTTCTGCATGGCTGAAGGGAGGGAGGAAAAAGATCTTCCACTGAGTAGCTTCACTCTTTTGCTTGGGGTTGCTACCAGAGTTGCCTACTTCAAAGCAGACTGGTCCAACAAGACCAGGGGAAATGATGAAAAGGAGAGACTTGAGGACTTGCTTTTTGCCTCTTTTCCAGCTAACTGACTGGCTCTTTCCCACTGGCTCTGCCTGTCTTGGGCAGATTTGGCCCATTTCTCATTCTTTGGAGTCAGAAGCAGCAACAGGAAGGGGCAGCAGTTTTGTCAGCGTTGCCATCAAAGCTTAAATCGTGCGCCGTGGATGGATGTTGCTTTCCCCAAGGGATTAATGACCTAGAGTTGTAGTGAACTCCCGCTGATGTCTCTCCAAGAGATTGTGCCTTTTTCTTTCCTCAGGAATCATTTCTTCTCTTCTTTTTTTTCCCCAGTCTGGGGAGAGTTCCAATGCAAAATCCCTCCTGCAGCCAAGTCTTTTCAATGGAGACTAACAAAGGTGATCTTCCAATCCTCTGTGCTTAGTGTCACTTGTTCTTTTAAATTCTCTCTTGAACTGGAAAGATTTTTCTGTTCATAGCAGGAAAAAATAGACCTAATTCTTCCATCTCTTTAATTCCTGCCTTTTTTTTTTTTTTTTTTTTTTTTTTTATGTCTCTACATCATTTAACCCTGCGGGCTCATGTGAGTATGTTTGGTGCTGTGGCATAAGCTCATCCCACACACAGAGGGGATGTTCTCCTTACATCCAGCTTGTCTTGAGTTCCAGCTAACACTGCCTTCTCTTGCCCTCCTTCCAGCTCCCTTTGTGAGGAGCCCTGCCCTGTCACTTTGGTCCCTGCCCTATGGGTGACACAAGGATTGTTGGTCTCACCACATTCTGGAATAGTCTTTTGCACTGAGTGGTTTAAAGATGCCCTGTCATCTCTTCCTGTGTGTGCTGGCTTTCTCAGAAAAATGGAAACCCA
Source organism: Aphelocoma coerulescens (assembly GCF_041296385.1). Lineage (NCBI taxonomy): Eukaryota > Metazoa > Chordata > Aves > Passeriformes > Corvidae > Aphelocoma > Aphelocoma coerulescens. The sequence goes on along the minus strand of NW_027183708.1, from coordinate 58,833 downwards.
CTACCCAGAAAATCTCTTCCCAATTCATCTTAAACAGCTTAAAACAGTACCTGAATTCCGAATGATGCACCTCAGTGGGATGGGGTTTGTCTTTCTTTAAACACAGTGTAACAACTCTTGTAAAAATTATCCCAGCGACCGAATTGCAACAACATTTCTAATGAATAGGCAAAAAGGAGAAGACAGGAGTTCAGAAGAGAAGGGACATCTTTCTTCATGTTTCATGGCCCTTATTTCCCACACATTTGTCTATGTGCTGCTTCATCCAGAAAAGTCTCGTTTTGAAGATCTCCTCTGTACTCTCTGTGAGTTATGAGAAACACACGATCACTGGACCGGTGCCCTACTGGAGATGAGGAAGCAGGTGGCTGAAAAGCGGATTGTCCACTGGAATGTTTAGTCACCCCTGAAGTATGGTTATGTTTATGCATTGACTTTTCCACAGTACTCTGTGGCTAAGAATGAGAAGTTACCCTTAGCTGTGTTTTAAGGCTACTGAAACTTGAAAAGAAGTGTGCTTATCTTGTGTCTGGCAGCATGACTCATTCCCAATTTTCTACCTACTGGTAGAATTTAATGTCAGTTACAAACACCACAAGACAAATGATGGATATTATATTTCAGTGTTTGGGCCAAAAATTGGTTTAATAATTAACAACAGAAAAGGTTGTTAAGTTTTAGGAAAGAAAAATCCTTAAAACTGTGGTATGTGGTTTTAGATTAAGATTTTTCTCTTAAAATTACTCTCTTCCCCTTTAAAAGTAATTTGTAGAGAACATCACTCAATGTACAGGCCTGATGACTTTAAGTATTATTACTGTTCCATATCTTTCCTTTTTCCCTACATGGCACTGTAGCTTTTGAATCCCAATTTTTACCACTTTGAAAATGCAGTTTTAATGTTTTTCCTACTGGTGAATACTTACCAGTTCCAAGTTAAAGAGCAGTCAGTTCTGAAAGCGAAATATGCCTTATGTAAATATATTTTTTCCCTAGTCTCTTGGTATTACGTGCAACAGGGGCAACGTTAAAACAGTCTATACTGACTTATTTTAGAAGCTGTTAGAAATTATAAATATTTTCAGTATATCTGCCATACATTAGTGTGTGTTTCAGGTGAAACTGTCCTTTGTGCTCTTCTGCTAGCATGTAAGATCTCCTTGCGGCGTAGGAAGACACAATTTTCACTTTCTGATTGGCCCACAGCTGTGTCACTGCCTTCACCTTTCCATCTCAGATGCTCAGACAGTTTTTCCTCCAACACCTGCCATAGCAATGTCCCTTAAGGTGATGCAGACATGGTGGGCATGCAGCACCCAAGCTGTTCCTGATCTTCTGGGAACTAACTGCTGGTCCTGAACCCATCCTTTGCTGTTTACTTCTATACTGTACTTGTGGCAAAGGCTGTTCCTGCCAGTGTTGTAGGTTACTTGGTCTAACCACAGCAGCATGAAGAGTAGAAGCTGAAGAAAGAAATGTACATTTTTCTGACCAATTTAGCTGGAGTCTGTATTTGGACTTACATTGCTGATAAAAGTGAGAAATTCCTGGCAAACAAGTAATAAGTCATTGAATTTAGCATGTATTTCTTGGGTTCCTTGGCTACAGAATGGGGAAGAGAATCTTCATCACTTTCTTCCTCCTTACAGATGTGGTTTTAACCCAGTATAGGAACACCTAGACCCCAAGTTTGACATAACTAAAAATATTGGCATAGGAGGTAGAATCCCACCAGGCAAAGGGAATCTTACTGCAACAGCAGGTACAGAGCATCCACGCTTTTGAGTCCAGTGAATTCAAAACACAGGTTTTGAAACCTGCTCACCAGCACTGAGGGGGCCACCTTAGTCCCTGGACTTTAGAGGGTAAGAAGAGAGAACATAAAGTCTTTTCTACAGAAAAACAGAACCACAAAGCAAAACTTCATGGTAACTGCCCTGAAACTGCACCTCCGTTTTGGGATGAACTTGGTCTGAAATGGTTCTTTGCTGAACTTCACAAGCAGCTTCTGCCTCTTTCTGTTTGCTCCCTTGGGTTTGTTTGTCTGCAAACACCATCTCAGGTTGTTCTAGTGCTGCTCCCCCCGACTAAAATCTCTCTGTACATTCTGCAGCCTCCACTGAATATCTGCATGAACTGTTTTGTGTGATGTCTGCACAAGTCTTGTTAAACCTGAAGCTGTGATGCCCTGGTTTGGGTCTCCCTGTCTCCTGGATATGCTGCTCAGGTCTGCCAGGATGGTTCTCCTCCCTCAAGTGAGCTGAGCTAGTGGAAGCGCTCCAGGGACGTTTAAGAGCGCAGGTACCTCAGGTGGAAGAAATTCTCATCGTCTGTGCCCGTTCAGGCTGGCTGTGACTGTGCCGAGGGGAAATGGCATTTGTTACCTGAGTAGCTCCAGGAGGACTAAAGGTCATGGTGAAATACTCTGGTGAGGGCTGTGGCAAAGGAACAAAACTGGGATTAAGGGGAGTTTTCAGTAATAATTGCATCTCGTTCTGGCTTCTGTCACAGGTAGTTTAGTCACTGGCTAAGGTAGCTCAGAAGTGATTTTGGAATACTGCTGTTGGACTTTAAATGGTATGGACTCTTCCTCATCCAGATGTGTGGCTGTGGGCCTGTGTGTTTATCAGTGACACACAAGCTGAGAGAGGCAGACAAATTCTGCAGGGCTCCTGGGGTTCAGGTGCCCTCCAGCATCCTTCTGCTTGCTGGAAAAGCTTCTTGCCAAGCAATGGAAGAAATATCTCCCTCTTCTTCTCCAGGAATATCAACTTGGCCACCTGCATCTTGCAGCTCATGTCAGGGGAAGTACTGGGAAGTTGGACATCTCATAGACTCAAAACTCACCTCATATGTTTGCCGTGTCCTTCAGTAAAGAATGTCTTCTTACCAGAAGAACTTGAAGACATTCGACACCTAAGCCAAAGTAAAAGAAAAGAAAGAAATTAAAGCATCCGTTGTCAGTATTTAGGATCAAGAAAATGCAAATATTTGCAAAAGGCTCAAGTGAAGAAATGAAGAAACAAAGCAGGGTTTACTCTATTAAAGCTAGGGATATAAGTCTGCCTGCTTATGCACCCAACTGCTTTCCAGGTGTGCACCTGCCAGGGATTTTACCTTTCTGTATGCTGTAGGTCTCAGGCTAAAACCATCAACAGGCAAACCCAACCAAACCAAACTAACCAACCAACCAAAAAAACTCCACAAAAATCCCCAACTCAGAACTAATCTGAACTAAACTGAACTAAACTAACAAAAAAACCCCCCCAAACACCAATCCCCCACCAAACGAAATAAAAAGTAGGTGGAGAAACTTGTTCCCATAATGTCACTCCTTTGACACAAGACAGTTTAGACCTCTTTTTGAATGTGAAAGAAAACTATACGTTCTAGGTAGCAAGATTCAATTATCACTGAATAAATAAGAAGGACATTTTAGTGTCGGGAGAATTTGACCCTTACTCTTAAGTGATGTTTCCTGGAAACATCACTTCTTTTTATGGTATTACAGTCCCTTCTGACCGGGCCAAATAACAGCTCCTTGTCTGCCGACAAATACAGCCATGATTCTCAGGTATTTCGGTGTGTGGAGATGAGCAGCGGGTGAAAAGGAGCACAAGCCATCTCCTCTGAGCTCCTGCTGTTTATGGGAACAGATACGGGCCTTGGGGATGTTTGCTAAAACACTGCACTCCAGCAATCAAACTCCACACATTCAGAGTGCTGAGTGCTGAGGCACACTCAGCACTCGCTGGCACCAGCTGAGGACTGTGTGCTTCTGTGAAGCCAACACACAAAATTAACCCCTGTTAAGGTCAAAGCAATGGCATTGTTTAAGAATTAGACAAGTTTATCGGACAAAATTATTTTGATGACAGAATGTAAATTTATTTTTTGCAGGCAGCACAGCAGATGATGGAAATTGCAATCAAAGATGTCTGTTGTAGGCAAACTAGAATGCAAGGCTGATTGTTTCATTCTGAGATTTCGATCTGAACTGTATTTGTGCTGGACAAACAATAGGATATACCATTACAAGGAGAAAGAGGTGGAAATGCTTTGAGAAAGGAGGAGCATGAGCCATCTTAGCATGAAAAGCAGGGGTCTGTGCTTGCTGGGCTCTCCCACAGGCCCAGCTTTGTGCCACATGGCCAGTCTGATTCTAGTTATGAACCCTGTGGAGAGCAATAACTGTCCTGACTTAAGCAGTGGAAAAGGGAATGTGCTTGCTGGGGTAAATTGGTAGTTTTCTAGTAAATCTTTGTCTGAACGTGAAAGAATAAGGGAAGAGACAAGAATTTTATAACACCATTTGAAGGAGCTGGGAAAAAACTGTGGAGTTGTTCTCTTCCTCTGGTCTGAAATCAACAACAGTTTTTAAAGTCTGATGCCCAAAACCTGGGCAAGAGAGCAGTCCTCCGTAGTATAAGGCCTATAGAGCAGGTATTTGTTTATTGGACACCAGGAGGGAGGGAGGGAGGGGAGTAACTCCACCACAAACTCACTCCATTCTTCACACAGTAGTAGATTTTATACTTTTTTTCCTTAATGTGCACATTATACTTTCCTAACCTTCATATTGCAAGACATTTTCTAATCACACGTTTATGTCAGCCCTTGGAGCACATGCACAGTCTCTGCACGCGGTGGTCGTCAGCCTCCTGGTGGTCATTTCTGATGAAGGCTCCTAAGTCTTCCTGAACTTCTCACCCCTGCTTCCTGCACGTGCTCTCTAAGATTGCCGGCTCAAATAGCCAGTGGTTAGCTTTTGCAGTTAGCCTGTCCTGCTAAATGTGCTGGTTTCTAAAAAGGGCTTCATTCACATACCCTGTTACAAAGGAACTACTTCTTTCTGCATAGCTACAGCTTTTTGCAGAGCTCAAGCATTATCTTGTTGCCTAGGCAGCAGTAGCCTGGCTTTGATAGTGCTGAACAACCAGTCTGACAGAACTTGTATTGCAGGGACATCTGATTTCATTCTACTGTTTCCTTCCAAAGCCCAGCCATGGCTGGAGGAGGAACCGAGGGAGTTGTCTTGGATCCTACACCCCAAACAGGGCCACACGTGGTCTTGTCCGCATTCTAAATACTGAAAGGTAAAGACACGTTCCACCAATGAAGGGCTGCACAGATCCCATTGATGGTAATGCCTGGTTAAGGAGCAGACCCATAGAACATTTGGTCAGAAGGGTCATCTAGAGGGCAACTTTGGCTCAGGGCCTGTTGCTGAGGCCTCAGTCCTTCAGTGTTTTGTGGTGCAAATGAATGCCCTGGAGGGCTGGAAAGGAACAAGTCCCTCTTTAGCAGGTTGCAGACAGGGAACGGGATTAGCCCTGCCAGGCCGGGCTGGGGCCAAGAGCAGAAGGCCGGCACGCTGCGTTTGCCCACGGGCAGCCGTGCAGAGCAAGGAGGCCGCTCCTGCCCAGGGGCTGAGGTGCCCGAAGCTGCCTCCCTGCTGCGCAGCTCTGCGGGGCCCGTGGTGCGCAGCGTCCTGGGCAGCCAGGGCAGCCCAGCTGCCTTGGAGCACGAGGAGCGTCCCAGAGAAGCTGCGGCCCTTTGCTTTGGAGCTCTTTCTCCCAGTAGTTCTTCCGAGTTCTTCTTTGGACTATTTCTCCGAGTCTTGTCATTAATCCATAGATTCTGACGTGTTTTCCTTTCTCCTTGCAAATTTAAGACATCTTTTTGAGAGAAGTGACTGACGTAGCTTCTGCTGCGGGTGGTGCTTTAGTCTGCAGGTCAGGGCAGGTGATTTTAACCAAGGATGGAGTCCAAAGGTAACGTTCCAGTTTTGCCAAGTCAATAAAACCATTTACAATGGGGGTGCTGATGCTGAGCAGCTTTCCTAGTTTTTAGAAAGTTGCAACCTTAAAACCCTAACAGGTTTTCCTACCTGAGGATACCAGCAGTAGCATGATGCCAATTCTTTGCACCTCTTTTCTGTATCTTTGGTGCTTTTAAGAGTTCCTCAGTCCCCAGCAGGAAAGAAAGCACGTGTGATAATGTAAGTGATTTGAGAGCTGTGTGTTGTGCCTTGCCCCATCAGCGTTCATGCCAAGCTGGGTACCCCACTGGTAGGTCTGTCGAGTTGAATTCACCCTAATTGTGTGCAAACAGCAGCCCAGAGATGCCGAGAAGAGCAAGGACGGTGGGTGGGTGTGCACGGACACACCCGTGGGCTGATGGCTGTGTGGGCAGAAGGCTTTGGACAGCAGTACATCTTCACTCTCCCAAGTTGGAAGAATATTTCAAATCTACATGAAATGAAAATATTTCTCAACATGTATCAAATAATACATATTAATTTATCATCTCTTCAATTTATCCTATATAGTATGATATACAATATATTTTAATAGATATAATAAATAGAATATGTCAAATTTCTACTTGATCTTTTCCTAAGCCATAGCCTGTGGGGCTTATAGACCATCTCCTAGCAGTGCTACATTTTTGCCTTCTGGTCCTACTTATTACAGCAGCGTTTCCCCTGCGAGTTCCTTCAGGGAACTTCACAAAAAGGGCTTCCATCATTTCAGCGCTTGTGAGAACTTGTTGCTTCCCAGTTGTCCAGCATCCTTCTGGATTTTGGAGCATTTCAGCACTTGGGTCAATGGCCCTTCCCTCATCCCTGCCCTGCAGCAGTTACAGTCACTGTTCCCTCGCCCTGGCTCCAGACCTTTTGCCAAAGTGCTGCCAAAGGCAGCGCAGCTGGCTCAGGATCCCTGGTTGCTGCTGCTCTCCAGGATGACCTTCAGAGGGACACTTGGAGCGCTCCCTAAAGAGCTTCCGGTGGGATGGGGGTGGATTTCTCCTCCCCGGGTGGCTCCTGGTTACAGTTCTACGCTCAGGGTGATGCCTTTTCCTGGTCTTAAAATCAAGAGTCAAACACGGTTAGAAGGGGAAAAGGGATTTTACCTTGGGATTTATTTTAAGGATCCTTAGGTGCACATGTCCAGGTCATCTGCATGGAGAATGACAGCAGTGGAAAAACTCAATTGGGAAGTACAGGGACCACCCAGAGAGAGTAGCTATGTGTGTAGAAATGGGACCCTCTAAACCTAGATTTGCAAGATTTGTCAAGAGACATCCATGACGTGGGTTCAAGCCCTGCCTGTAGCCTTGCTGAGAGTCCGCATACAGCCAAGGAGAAGGGACAACATCAGTCCCTATGAAATATTATATGGCAGGCCATAGCAGGTTCCACATATCCCAGGGGAAATTCATATGAGAAGTAAAAATGATTTGCAAAAGTGTTTAATGGCTCTGAGTTCCACTTTGCAGAAGCTCCAGAGATTCGTCATGTTATCCAAACCAATAGGATTGGACACAGCTGCTCATCCATTCCAGCCTGGAGACTGAGTCTACATCAAGGGGTGGGACAGCGACCCCTTGCAAGCCAAGTGGAAGGGACCATTCCAAGTTTTGCTGACCACTTTTACTGGGGTCAAGGTTGCTGGCAAGGGACCGTGGATCCACTACTCCAGGGTGAAGAAAGCTTCTGCTCCCAAAATCACCGAGATTTGATACAGAGACTGATACAAATCAGAAAGATGCAGTTTAAACTGGTTTTGACGTGTTTCCTGTTTGTCCAGCTGGTAACCATGGTTCAAGGTTCACCCCATGATTTGCATAAGACTGTGGTCCAAAATGTGTCCAAAATTCTTAATAAGAGCAATTGCTAGCTCTGTACTCAGTTACCACCCCTAGATGGGAAGGGTCAGTGGCCATTGATTGGCATTTTAATGGAAGAGAACCGCACTGAAATGTGGGAACCAATGAATAGCACCCTTCTGCCCCCCATTACCCTGAGTAGCCTGGTAGAGCATGCCAACTATAAGGTTCCTTGTGCAATTGTAAATGCCACAGGAAAAGCCGTTCTTCCTTCATATTGTCATCAGACTCATTTCAGGGAAATAATAGACCCAAGAACTGCAGCAAAGATGAAACTGACAGGGTGGAGACTGGCTCAGTCGTTTGGGATGGGGTTGTATTGGATATGTGGTAATAAGGCCTGGAAAGTTATGCCTGTGAACAAAGACCAGGCTTGTGCTATTGGGGCTGTGGTCCCAAATATAACAATATTTGACCATCTTGAAAAACCAAATGAGAAGAAAAAAAGGTCTCTTAATCCCCTCATTGAACGTCCCACACTTTTTCATAGCATAATCAGAGCCCTTGTACCCGCTTACGGAGTAGTTGAACTGGAAAGAACAGTTGTAAACATCTCGGCTGTCATTGAACGTATTGAGCAGCATACTGCAGATGCAATTTCAGCCTTACAGGAGGAAGTTGACAGTCTGTCCCGTGCAGTTATGCAAAACAGGGTAGCTCTCAATTTCAAACTTGCTGCACAAGGAGGTGTATGTGCTATTGTCAATACCACTTGTTGTTCTTATGTGGACCAAAGTGGAAGAATTAAGAAAGATTTAGATGACATTTGGAAGAGAACTCAAATTCTACATGAAGTAGCTTCTAGAAATAACACCTTAAAATTTGATCATGTTTTTGATACCCTCACCTCATGATTACCAAACTGAGCCCAGGTAAAAGAAATATTCATAACAGCTGTAATTGTAGTTATTATCTGTGTAATTTGCTGTGGAGCAGCTGGTTGTGTAAACAGGTTCTGCGGGTAAGGAATAGAGACCAGACAAGACAGAGTTTTGTTAGTCTCTAAAACGGGGGCAATGATGCCATGAAGATTTTTGCCTTTTCTTTTATAGCCGTTATACCTTTTTACAACTTCTGTATTCTTCGTGCTTTTTGCCGACATTCTTAGACTTGTTTGTCAAACTGAGAGACAAAACATTTTAGAAGCTTGGTAGCTAGGGATCAGTGTGCCCCAGAGCCCAAGGTCCTCTCCAGAACACATTCTGTAAAGCAAGATAGAACCATGGCAGGGGAAGGTTCCTTAGAGAAGGGGGCTCACTTGAGCCTCTCCTTGGGGAACCTTGGATAGATCTGCTAATTAGTAAAACCTATAATGTTATACCCGATGTTGGGGAGACACACACATACTCAGCGGGGTGCATCTCAATGCATACGACCTGGATGTGTGCACCTAAGGATCCTTAAAATAAATCCCCAGGTAAAATCCCTTTTCCCCTTCTAACCATGTTTGACTCTCAATTTTAAGACCAGGAAAAGGCATCAAGGGGAGTCCCGCTTTCTCAGCAGGCCTCTGCAGCGAGTCTGTAGCCAACGTGTGGCTCTGCTGCCAGCCCAAATGTGCCGTTCCCTTGCCCAGCCTGGCTGCAGCTGGGGGATCTGCTGGGCACGGCTGGGGATTTTCATGGCCAAAATCCTCCAGCACCATCCTGTTTACATCTGCCCAGTCCTTTGTACAGCACAAATCTACCCTTCTTGCAGTTTAAACATGGAAATTATGGCAGATTGCCACCCTTGCACTGCTAATGTACAAATACACAAAAAGCAACTTCAGTTTAAAAATGACATTTGTTTTAAATTGCTACACCCACGCTGCTAATACATGAACATAAAACTATCAACTGAAGTTTACAAAACTAATTTATTGTTACAGTCATGCTATGTACATATATACAAATACCCACTTCAGTTAAAAAAAATTAATTTACTGGAACCCTCTACTACCACTACACACAAATATCAACTGAAGTTTAACAATTTAATTTATTACATAATTCTACAACTGTACGGCCCATATATGAATACAGAAATACAGATATCCCTCTCTAAAGAATCCCAGATCCAGAACTAAATAAATAGAATTCTAGAACTATACAATTCCATAAATCTGAAATGTAAGTAAATACATATCAAATACAAATACATATAAAAACACACAGATGTAAATATCTATTAAATATTTCATGTGAGATATAACGAGACATCTATAATACACACATATCAAATCCCTCTATAAATATGCAAATATCAATGTACTAATATAAAAATCATTCCAACCCCATCAATCGATCTCTAGAGGTACCCAACTGAACAAGTATGTAAATATAACTACAGATGTAAACAGATCGATATACATGCATCAATATACCCATACAAATAGATATACAGGTGTCAATATCCCCATTTTTCTAACGCTCTTAGTCATACTCCACACATTTATAACTAGAATTATATCAGGAGGGATTGCAGCCGCCGATATTCCCAGCCTCTCCCTTGGTCTCTTCCTCTTGTGCAGAGCAGCTCTCCTGGACGGGGACAGCAGATGGGACACCTGGGAAGCAAAGGGAACACTGAGTCAGGATCGGGACGTTTCCCTTGGCAGCAGCTGCACTTCCATCAGGGAAGAGAAATCTCAGAGCCTCCCCAGGAGGCCTAGAAAGAAAAACCAGGCCCAGCGGGCCAGGCTGTGGTGAGCGCAGCCCCGGCGGGACCGTCCCGCAGCCCCCGGCAGCGCGGCACAGCCGGCACCGCTCCCGGGCCCTGCCGGCACAGCTGCCTTGCCCAAGGACAGCCCCTGTGCCGCCCGGGGCAGCCGCGCTGAGCGGCCCCAGCACGGGCAGGGCCCGCTCCTGCCCAGCCGGCCAGTGCCCGCGGCCAAAGCCCACGCCACCGTTTGTGCCTGCAGCTCCCACCCTGGTTTTTGCTTTGCCACCAGCGGTTCCTGCTGCTCCCGTCAGGTGTGGGCAGCCAAGACCGGGGGCTGAAAGTGCTGCTCAGCTGGGCCTGGCCGCCAGCCCAGCCCCCAGCATGGCCACAGGGCACGGAGCTGGCACAGCAGACAAGGCAATGGGGACAGAGGCAGCAGAGTGGGGATAGATGTGGCAGAGCAGCAGATGCCTTGACAGGTACCAAGAGACGTACCTAATTATCCATTGACATAGAACATGTGAAAGAGCGGCCTCTAGAATGAAAACCTTAGCTTGATAGGTGTCACTAGAAACATCTAGAAGCAGAACTAGAGGGAGAGGGGTTCCAGCTGCCCCACCTTCACAGCTTCTCCCTCAGCCCCTTCGTCCCGCCCAGAGCCATCCTCCTGCAGAGGTTCTGCACGTGGGCGTGGAGGAAGCCAAGGGCTGCAGAGCCCCTGCACAGCTGCCATGGAGCTCTTGCCAAGCCCTGCCCAGCACCAGCCCCTGCCGGCCCTTGCCAGTGCCTTGGGCTGACTCAGGGCAGTGTGGAGAGGAGGGTGGGCAGCAGAGCCTGGCACATCCATACCTGGGCTTCTTGGGCTGGCAGAGCTTCCTGCGTTTCTCCAGTCTTCTTTGTGTGTCCTCCTTTCCCTTTCTGGCTGCTATTCCCTGTCTTCTGGCCAGGCCTCTGCTCGCTGTCTTTTCCTTCTCTTTTTCTCTTCCTGGGGCTAGCAGCCTACAAGCCTTTAGCCACAAAGTTGGATTAGAGAGGCAAAGGTGGGAGGCACAAGCTCAGTCCCTTCTTGTTGGAACCAATGTGGGCTCCTTTTACCTTCCTGACACAGAAAGGCTCGTCAGGGCTTCGGCCTTGGCCAGCGACTCTGGGGGGCTCTGGTGGGTGTTTGGAGACAAAGCTGGAGGTGCCTGAAGCAGAAATTCTGGAGGGGGGGGGGGGGGGGGATGGAGGGATGAGGGGGATAAGGAGGGAGGGAGGAGAGAGGGAGGGAGGGAGGGAGGGAGGGAGGGAGGAAAGCAGGGAGGGAGGGAGGAAAGCAGGGAGGGAGGGAGGAAAGCAGGGAGGGAGGGAGGCCAGAGGCTGCAGAGTTGTGCTGTCAGGAGGAGGCACAGCAGCTCCTTGGCCCCATGACAAACTGCCTGTCTCCCTGGGACACATTGTTCCAGGATTTGTGCAGCTGCCATACCTCTGCTCTTTGGACCTCCAGCACCGTGGCCTCTTCTCCATCTCCCTGCCAGGTCTCAGGCAGGGAAGGGGATGCATCCAGATTGCTTTCTGCCTGGGGCTTGTTGTCTTCTCTTCCTGCAGGGCCACTTTGCTCTTCCCTGTGCATCTCTAGAAAGCAAAAGCATGTGCAGCAAAGTGACAACTTGGAAGACAAGAACAAAACACCAGAACCCACAGGCAAGCCCTACACTGCTTGGCCTCTTGATGCTGAGATTTCTGGGGCCCTGAGTCCCAGGCTGGGACAAGGCTCTGTTCCTGCTCCTACCTGTGCATAGCTCTGTGGGTGCTGGTGACTCGTTGGGGCCAGCTACCTGTTCCCCAAAGATGTCACCTGAGTTCTCCAGCGGGATGTCCACCAGAGCATTCGCCTGCACACAGGAAAGCCTTGCTCTCAGCTCAGAGGCCCGAGAGCGTGCCAAGCAGCCCTGGCCATCACGGCTGAGCCTTGCCTCTGCACAGGAGGAAGGCGCTGGCTGGGGGGCAGCTCTTGCAGGCAGCTCCCGCAGCAGCCTTGGCTGGACACAGGGGGCCGCCAGGCACAGGCACCTCTGGGCAGCCAAGTTGCCTTTGGCCAGCAAGGCTGCAGCCGGCTGCTGAAGCCAGCCTTACCTGCTTGTTCTCGGCCAGCATGGCCTCGAGCTCCAGCTGCTGCTCCTGCGGTGGGCTCAGCAGCTTTGGCCCCAGGCAGACGGCCAGGCTGCTGCAGGTCATTCTGCTGCTGGACACGTGCTGGCCGATGAGTCGCAGCAGTGCCAGCAGCTGCCTGAGGAGGAGCAGCTTTGCTGCGGGCAACTTCTTGGCCCCCCGAGGGAACAGGAAGGCAGCGTCCATCAGCAGGCCCACGTTGCCCACGGCCGTCCCCAGAGCTGGCCCCAGGCAGGGAGCAGCCAGCGGCTGCTGCGCAGCTCCGCAGGCGCTCTCGGCCAGCGCTCAGGGCTCCAGCGCTCCCGCGGGAAGGATGCAGGGCGTTGCTGCCCAGCTCCTGATTTCCCCCGAGCTCACGCAAGGGAACGCTCCCCGTGCATTGCCCCAAAATCAGACTGCCAGCCAGCAAGAGCAAGCTGTCCAAAAACACAGCCCCTTCAGGAGAGTGTCCCCTTTCAGGAGAGTGCCAGGCTTCCAGCAGTGCCTGCTGCGGAGCTGGAAGCTGCTGCCCACGTTTACTCTTTGAGCTGACAGATCTTGTCCTCCCTGCTGGCCATCTGCATCGCAGCCATCCAGTCCTCGTAGAGGTCGGTGACGAGGAGCTTGCCGGGGATGCTTCCCAGGAAGTCCTGCCATGCCAAGGGCTGCCGGTGAGCCTTGGAGCACGGTGGCGCAGGCAGGAGCCTTTGCAGCTGCAGCTCAGGAGGACTCACCTTGAGGAGCATGGCCAGCAGCAGCACTGGCTGGCTTGCCATGTCGACGTGCAGGCCGTGGTCCAGGGCCTGCCGCAGCTCCTGTCAGGCTTTGGCGCTCTCTGCTTTCTGGAAGATGCCTTCTGTTGTGGGCCCTTCCTGGTGCAGGACAGCCAGCAGCTCCTGCAGGAGAGGCGAGAGGGCAGGGGCTTGTGTGAGGAGCTGCCCTGTTTGCAGAGCTCTGCCCCAGCCTGGGCTCGCTGCCTCCTGCTGCAAAGGGGCTGGGAGCAGGAGCCTGAGGCACGGCTGAAGAGCCCAGTGCCCCATGGCTGGGGGACATGCGTGGGGACACTGGCTGTGCAGCATCCAGAGGGAGGGACGGGCAGCCCTGTGCGGCCGCCTCACCTGGATGGGCCGGGGCAGCGTGCCGTCCTCCGCGCAGACGGCTGCCAGGGGCTGCCCGAAGAGCGCCCTGCTGCAGCCGGAGCCCTCCTGCCCTGGCGCCCGCGCAGCCCTGGCTGGGCCCCGCTGCAGAGCAAAGGGCCAGGGCAGCCACCTCCTCCTCGTCCTGCCGCTGCTGCTGCTGCTGCCGCTGCTGCCGGTCCCTGCTGCTGCAGAGGAAAAGAGAACCAAAGGCATCAGTGGAGACAGCCAGGCCAGCGCTGCCACAGCCTGCCCTGCCCTGCCCTCAGCACCGTGTGGAGCCATGCAGAACCCCAAGCAGTGAGCAGGCAACTGCAAGTGTGGCTGCACCTTGGAGGCTTCTGAGAGCTGGAGTGTCACTGGGAGAAGCTGCCCCGGGCCTGAGCCTGCCCTTCTCCAAGCTGTGGGCAGCACTGCAGGCTCTCTGTCCATGCACAACCATCTCCAGTGGTCACAGTCCAGCAGGTGCCCTTGCCCATGTCCAGGGGATGCCCTCCTCAGGGTGCCACAGCTGCATGGCCACACTTGGGGCACAAGTGAGGGCAGCTCGGCCAGAAGAAGAGATCGTCTTTGCTTTTGCCTGGTCTCTAGTGAGGTGGAACATTCGGATGAGAGCTGGAGCATTCTGATGGAACACTGCATGGCTCAGCTGGGCTTGCTGGAATCTGTTAGGCACATTCGCTAACTCAATGGGCATTGCTAGGGCATCTGCTCTCCTGTTCCCTTTGGCATTAAATCCTGGCAGGTCAGTGTGTGATCTCACACACTATGCATGACATAGAATGGTTGCTTTCAGTGGGAGATCAGTTGAATCAATTTTGAAAGCAAGTTATGAAGTTTTGGGTTTGCAACCTCCTTTAGTAAGGCTCTCTCTGCCCTGGAAACTACACCTGCAACATAGGCTGAGTCAGTTATCAAATTAAATGGTTCACTGAACCACTCAAATGCCCTGACCACGGCTGCAAGTTCTGCCACTTCAGGATCCTTCAACTACCTGTACATCAGACTCCCACTTCTGAGTGCAGGGATACTTCCATGTGATGACAGACTTGCGGGAACGACCGCAGGCATCTGAAAAGATTGTCAAGGCATTTAATGGTTTTCTGCTTTGAATTTCTTTTGGAATCAGTTTGAAAAGGCAGACCTGGGGCTCAGTGGTGTGCCTGCTGGGACGACAGCGCTTCCTGTACCTTACAGATGGACTGTCTCACCTCCTCTGTTAGATGCCTGGGTGATGGGAGGTCATCTTTCCCTCGCAGGAGGTTGAACAGAGGAGCGAGATCTTCTGTTGTCAGCTCTAGGAGAGGCCTCACCCAATTGATGGACCCGCAGAGCTGATGGAGTTCCTGCAAGGTCTTAGGGTTATCAATTATTTTGACTTGTTGGGGAACCCCAGTCTGCTCATGGATTTTTAGTCCAAGGTATTTAAATGGAGAGGTTTTCTGGACCTTTGTGGCCTGGATTTCAAATCCATTTGCCTCTAAGGCCTCAATTACCTTCCCCAATGTCCAGTCTAAATAGGATTGGTTAGGAGCACACACCAAAACATCGTCCATATAGTGGAGCACTATTGCCTTTGCTGCTAACTTTCTGACAGGGGACAGAATGCGAGCTACATACCACTGGCAGATGGTGGGTGAGTTCTTCATGCCTTGTGGCAAAACTCACCACTGCTAGCGCTGCACGGGAGCCTTTCGGTCGATGGAAGGGACCGAGAAGGCAAACCAGGGCACATTGTCTGAGCGTAGTGGGATCTGGAAGAAACACTCTTTAATATCAATGACTGCTACCTTCCACTGCCTGGGGAGCATGGAGGGTGAAGGCATTCCGGGCTGCAGGGGTCCCATGTCCTCTATGACTGCATTTATTTTCCGCAAGTCCTGGAGGAGGCGCCACTGGTCTTTCCCCAGCTTTTTGATTCCAAATACCAGGGAATTCCAAGGGCTCTTACATGGTTCGATATTTCCTCTTTTCAATTGCTCCTCCATGAGTGTGCTGAGTGCCTTTAATCTGTCATTTTTCAAAGGCCATTGATCCATCCAGATGTGTTTGTCAGAGATCCAATTTAATTTCTGGAAGGGGCACTCCGCAGTGGCCTGTACAAAAAATGTTGGGGTTGAGATGGAATTTCGACTCGAGCCTCCCACTGGGACATGAGATCTCTGCCCCGCAATGGAAATCCAGAGTCAATTACAAAAGGACGGACTGATGCTATCTGTCCCTCTGGACCCTCAATTTGGACAAGTGCCTTGCTTCTTTGAGCAGATATAGATCCCCCCCCACCCGTCACAATACCTTCTGCCAGCTGCAGCTCCCAGTGTGACGGCCAATTGTGGGAAGAAATGACTGTCACGTCTGCTCCCATGTCCATCATTCCTGCCAGGCTGATGTCTGAGCCTTGGCCAGACAGTTTGCAATTAAGCATGGGTTTGTCATTCCCAGCTGCCTCAGCCCAGAAGACAGAGGGGTTGTAGTCCTGTGGCGGACTACTGGGCATGAGAATAGCTTGGGCCACAACCTGGTTAGCAGCAAGAAAATAGGGAGGGTTAACACACTGGATATTGACAGTAAAGAACCCTTGTGGGCCCACTTGAACAATTTCTGGTGTAACACAAATGTCAGCTGGTGAATGTACAACATCTTTTAACACAAACAATATACAGTCTCTCAGACTCTCACAACTCACGACGATTCTCTGGGGTGTCACTGAGTCCATTTGAGTTGCACTGGTCGTGGTAACCATTTTCCTGGTGGCAGTTTCTTCATTCATTCCCCCATGTGGCCCTGCCAATCCACACAGTCCTGTCAGTGTTTTGGCTGCATCCCATCGGCGGCAGGCGATGTCATTTTCCCTGGGGAGACAGCTCAGGAACCCTGATTAACTGAAGCCAGAGCTCTGCAGTTTTGGGCCAAGTGCCCTGGTTTGCCACACCTGTGACAGACCCAATTAGCATTTCTATTGCCCTGAGATGCTGTTGCATCAGCAGCGGCTGCAATTTCTATTAAGTTTTTCCCCGTTTTTAAATTTGGCTGATGAATTGGCACCAATGTCGTGCAAGCACGAATCATTTGACTTAAGGTCGGTGGAGGTTCGAATGGAAGACCCAAAACCACTCTATTACAAGCATCATTGGCATTAATCTTTGCAATTTGCGTTAGAATATGCTCTCTTGTTTTCGGATCTTCCGCTTGTTTTTCCACTACCAGCCTCAGTTTATCCACAAAATCAATAAATGGCTCATTTTGCAGTTGCCGAATCTCAGTGTAATTCAATTGAGGTGCTAATTTAGGGGGCATCATTAAGAACGCTTGCTGTGCTGCTTGCTTTACAGCATTCAGGAGCGGCTCTGGTGTATTTTGAGCCTGGTTCTGGGGCTTGGCTAATAACCCCTCACTGGTAAGGTGATCCATAGAAACCCCCGCGTTGTTTGGATCCTGCAGTAAAATAAGGAGGATCTCTCCCAGTTGCTTCCTCCAACCTTCTTCCCACATTTGAAACTTGGATGGGGAAAGCAAGCAGGAGAAAATGCTTTTGAGGTCATGTGGCACAATCACTGTACCGGTGAGAGTTATCTTAAGAAGGTTCTTAAAATACTGATTCTCCCTCCCAAATGCTTTCTGGGCTTTGCAAAGCTCTTTCAGCCCTGCAGAATCAAAAGGTTTCCATGTGGGATTACTGCCAGTTCAATCATATGTTACAGGAACAGCAAAGGGATAGGAGGGGGCTGAGGAGACTCCCGGACCTGATTTCAAGATGGTTCCAGTTTCTACCCCGTGGGAACTGGAATGGGGGGCGTGTGGGAGCCAGGAAGTCCTCCACAGGGGGCGGGGTTGGAGGACCAGGAGGCGTGGTCACAGGATGGGCGGGGATTCCCAACGCAGGGGGCAGTACCCAATGCATGGGAGGAACCCGATGACATCACATCTCGGGGAGGGGATAGGAAAGGGTTGGGGGTAAGAGGGCGAAAGGGCCTGGGGGAAGAACAAGGGGGGGAGGGGTGAACTGTGCCATGTGGTCAGCGCCATTGTTCAGACACGTGGAGTGGGGGGGGACAATGGCAAACAGCATTTAAAACAGTTTTCTGGGCTTACAACTGGGGAAGAGGGCAAGGGATACGGGGTTTGGGAAGAGGTCGAGGCAGCTTGACCAGAGCTACCCCAACAGGGTGGCTGAAAAGAGCGAGAGGGGTCAGAGAGAAGGTAGCAACTCTGTGCCTCTGGGCATATCACCCCATTCAGTTTTTCCAACGAAGGGGAAGTGGGATGAGGAGCAGGAGGGGAGGAAGGAGGGATACAGGAAGAACTGCAAGGGGATTTGTGCTTTTCTTTTACTTTCTGATCCATTTTATGCAAGTCCCGAAGCACTAGAACTAGAGGAAAGAATTTTTCTCCAGAGGAGTCCCCTTTTCGCTTTAAATCAGTAATCTTATGCCCCACAGCCTGCCAGAAGGCAGGAGATTTTAAATTTGCTGGAGACACTTGAGGAAGGTAAAAGAAAAGCCAGCGAACAAACTGTTTTAACAGACCCTTTGAAAATTTGAAACCAGTAACTGAAAGGAATTTCACAACTTGGAGAAAAACCTCTCTTTGGGGCTGAGAGAGTTTGGATCCCATCTCTCTTTGGGCACTTCTTCTGCCCACCACCTGAAAAAAGAAAAAAGAAACAAAATATCAGGGACCAGGGATACTCGCACAAGTTTCAGAAATCAGCACAAATTTGTCTGGTCCCACAGTAAAAAGCACAGGTTGGGTTCTCTGAGGCACGCCTGCTCTCCAAAGTCAGTTCAGTGCAGAGTGAGTGGGAGTTAGCAGCCTTCTCTCAGGGCACTGCTCCTAAAACAGAGCAGACTGCTCCGAGAGGCGTTAGCAGTCCAAAGTCGCTTCTTATCGCTGTCCACTGACAGCCACGATGTCGCAGGGATCCACTCGTGTGAGCCCCGTGCTTGGTGCGCCAACCTAACGAAGTTCTTGCTGCTCGGGGCACGAGCTCTGGCGTGCCCCAGGTCAGAGACAGCCCAGCTGCGTTACTTCTGCCCGCCGTGGAAGCGACTTCAGCATCAGGAAAAGAGCTGCTGGCTGAGTTAGCTAGCTGGCTTCTCGGCAGAGGAAACATGGCAGGAGCCGATGGTATCAGCTCACGTTAGCTCGGAGACAAAAGAAGAGAGAGGCTGTTCTGGTCTGGCTCCTAATAGATTTCTTGTTAGAAGTTTCGCAACCCGAACGAGCTGAGAAGGGATGGAATGCGATGGGATCCTCCCTGAGGCTTGTCCGCAGTTTTATAGAGTTTGAAAACTGCGGGGAAAGGGGAAAACAACCAATGAGTTACAAGCCAGGGGGAGGAAACAATTTCACAAGAACCACTGGGGGAAACCGAGGCGGGAGTTATAACAGAGAACCAGTGAACAACCAAGGAACCGAGAATTTTCCCGAACCAGGGGAGGCAGCTTGTACCCGGGCACTGCCCAGGGGGGTGCGGCTTAGGCTTCTGAGCCGCCCATTGACCCATCCTCTGAGTCTGCCTCTTCGGGAAACTCGATCCAGTGGATGGGCTGGTGTAGTGGTTTGGTCCAAATACTCATTCCTGTTTACCTTGTGTGAGGTAAGAATGAGGAGAAACGCAAAGCAGGCACCAAACTTGAAAGAATATAAAGAAATTTATTAACAGACCTAAAAGAGGGAAAAAAAAAATAAAATCATACCACACCTTCAGAACACTTCTCCTCCCCCCCATCTTTCTCCCATCTCCCACTGACAATATAAAAAGACAACCCTTGGGATGTTCAGTCTGTTTACCACTTCCATAATTGTTCAGTCCGTTTAGGAAGAGGAGCCTCTCTTGCCCATGCTATGGAGAAATTAGCACAATGAGACAGCTGCCCGGGTTGGTTCTCTGCTCACATGTGAGTCCCTTCCCCCGACATGCAGCTTTTCCCACAACTGCTTTCGAGGGTCCACTCTTGAATTACTGGGGTACAAATTGAAGGTTGAGCCATTCAGAAACAAAAGTTCTCTTCAGCCATCTCTGGGAGCATTTCATCTCTAAGAACAGAGGCCCTAATCCTTCCCTGGGAGCAAAGGGTCCTCCTCATCTTCATCTCTAGGGCTATCTCTGGGAGCATCTCTAGGAACTGAGGTCTTCTCCTTTTCCATTTGGAGCAAAAGTCCTCATCACTTCCATCTCTCCCTGTTCAAACTTCTCCTCAAATTACAGCTGCTTCAGCATCTGCCTATCTCAGCGCAGGTGCTTTTGCTCACAAGTACAAGTTGAACACTCCACCCCCCCATGCCTTCATGAAATTACAACGGGTACTCTGATACATCATAGCTTTACAACAGAATATCAGCTTTAAGCATCTCGTCTTTCTTCTCCCTCAGGTTTTCAGCTCTTCACAGCACTAAAAGGGTTAATCTCACCTAGGCCTTGCAGCTGGAATTTTGCTTATCGCTGTTGGTCACACGATCTTTTGCCGGACAGCAGGGCAGCTTCAGCTGAATCTTGGCCGCACTGGAGAGGGGGAGCCGGGCTGCTCCGGCTGCCCATAGCAGGGCTGTGGGGGTGTTCCGCGGGTGGAACAGGGCCCACCGGCTCCAGGATGGCTGTGGCGCGGCCCGGCCTGGCCCGAGCAGGGCCTGGGCTGGGCCCGCTGGGCCCCCGCACAGGGCCCACAGCCTCCTGTCCCAGCAGCAGAAACGAGAGAGGGCTCTGCCTGGGGTGTGTCTATTCTTAAGTGTGGATCACAGAGGCCACAATTTTTAGTGGCTTCAAGAATTGTCCGTATTCAAACTGGCCAGCTGATAGGCTCTGTCAGGTCACAGAGGAAGCTGTAAGCACCCCTTTGCAAGAGCATCACTTCTGGGATTATGCTTTGCTAACCCATGACAGCTGGGATTGATTGGCATCACGCTGCCCCAGCCCCGCAGTGGGCTGGGTCACACCAACAATTTCAACTGTTTGTTTCCTTACCTGAGGAAAATCGGATGGATTTCCTGTCTTTTCTTCCAATTACCATTGTTTTCAAGAAGAGGATAAAAAGCTTGATGAGTTTTGTTTAATGGAAGCTGCGCTTAAGGGACCAACAAGAGCTGCAGAGATCCTTCTCATGTAATAATCCTTAGAGATAGTATAGATAGTTAGTATAGCAAAGTCCCTCTTCCAAACTGCCTGTCAAGCTGGTGGGAATCTTCAGAGAAGCAAAACGTGCTTTTGCTGATGTAGTTGCCCCTAACTAGGTCAGCCAATCAAATCAGCTGCCAAGGCAAGCTCTGCTGACTCTTGGAAAAGCTGTGGCTGCTTTGGGGTCTGAGTTTTTTGTTGGTATAGAAAAGTCATCTCTGCCTCTCTGCCAGGGCAGAAATTGCCACTGCAGAGTGGGCTCTGGGAGAGCATTTACAGATGTGAAAGAAGCAGGTGGAGCCTCATGTTTCCTTTTTCTCCAGGCTGAACTCCTGATAGCCACAGGAGGGAGACCAAAGCTGCAGCAGCCCAACCTATTCTCAGTTTTGCTGCGCCACTTCCTGAGCTGCTGCCTGCAGACAAAGGAGGAGCGGCTCTGGTCTGCCAAGGAGCTCCTGCAGGTAAAATGCAAAGGGGCTGCAGGTCAAACAGTGTCCGAGGATGGGCTCCTCCTCCACTGAAGCCCAAGGCATCAGATGAGCCCCCTTCCTCCTCATCTCCACTTCTGGTTCTTTTTAAATGATGATGGTGACAAATCCTAGGCTGGGCTGGGCTGGTAGGAACCTGTAAAGGTCATCTGGTCCAAACAGCCTGCAATGAGCAGTCCCTGCAATGAGGGACAACTTGAAAGAGATCAGGTTGCTCAGAGCCCCTTCCCACCTGACCTGGAATGTTTCCAGGGAAGGGACACTTACCAGTTCTCAGGACAACCTGTGCCACTGTTGCACTATGTTCCTTAGACCTACTCGGAGTAAATCCCCTTTTCATTTAAAAATATTACCCCTGCCTTTGAAGCACTGAGCTTGGAAAGTCATGGTTCATTGTTCTTGGTTGGTTTTTTTTTCCTTTGGGCAGCATCCATTTGTAACATCAGCCAAGCCTGCGTCCAGCCTGGCACCACTCATTATTTCAGTGAAGAGGTGGAAAGAGAAGAAAAGACTGTGACAATCACATCAGGACTATTTTCTCCATGACCAGCTTAGATGAGGATTGTAGAGTAGGATTGCAGAGTAGGATTGTAGAGAAGGATGGCAAATAATTAAAGTTTCTGAAACCTCAACTCATTTGGAAGATTTCCTTCCTTTTTACCCTGTGAATGAGCTCAACATTTCCTTCTCAATTGTCCGTTGTTCCTTAAAGGTGGAAAGTGACACTTATGGCTTCTTTGGTATGGTTTGTCAGTGGGGCAGGCTCTTCTTCATTCATCCTCTCCAGACCACACTGCCTTTGCAATACGGCACACTGGCCGGTTTTTGCCCAGCCATTGTGCTTGTAGTTGAGGCAGAACGGGCAATGGCATTTGCAGGCAAAAGCAGAGGAGGAGTTGTGCAGCCAAGACATCCTGTGCAGATGTAGGTGTTGAGCTGTGACTCGAGAGCACTGGGGTTCCTGCCACTTGGATTTGTATCCCTAAGTGCAATCTCTTTGGCTCGGGGAGAGTCTTGCTCAGCTGAGAAAGCAGAAAGCTCAGCGAGGGTGCTCTGAAAGGTCTCGTCTGAGGCAGAGCTGTCAGCGAGCGTGAGGTGAGAGCGGCCCGGCCTTGCCCAGGCCGGAGCCCCAGCAGAGCCCACGCAGAGCCCAGAGCAGCCTGAGGCTGGGCAGAGGCAGGCTGGCAGGAGGCCCTTGGAGCTGCAAGAGGCAGCAGCCTGGCACTGGGTGCCTCTTCCTGGGAGCGGGCACATGGTCCCATCTCAGAGCCAAAGCGGCAGCTGGCTGCTGCCGAGGGAAGCGTAGCCGTGCTGGGCACAGCGCAGACTGGTGCCATTGGCCGTCTGGAGGCGGCCCAGGAGGAGAGAAAGGCAAAAGGCAGCCGAGGGCGGGTGCCCCGGCTGAGGATTGCTACTCTTCTGCCGGCTGCCCTGGAAGTCCTGGGAAAGGTTAGCAGTGTGTGCAGCAGCCTGGGCACAGCGGGAGGGAGCCGGGCTGCTCCGCAGGCTCGAGCACGGGGCAGCGTCCTTCAGGCACGGCACTTCTGCCAGGGGCACCGAGGCCAACGGGAGGCAGCGACAGCTCGTCAGGTCAGATCTGCAGGAGCCAGTGCCTCACACAGCTCGGGGAGGAAGCGCCTGCAATCCTGCAGTTCTGCACTGAGTCAGAGCAAAGGTGTGGAATGCAGAGCGTTCTGCAGAAATATTCGGGACCACCAGGCCAGCCTGCTTTGTGCTCTCCAGGGCACAGCAAGCAGTGCACCATGCAGCTCTGAGTTGCTGGCAGAGAGGTGTTAAAAAGGAACTCACTTTTGGATACAATTAAATGGTAACAAAGTCGTCGAAGCAAAGGAAAACTGCTTATGAGTAACGATTCCGTTGAGCCGGGTGTGTGCCTCCCTCCCCGAGAGCTCAACACACCCCCCCTCTAAGAAAATGGCTGCTTTTTAGACCCTTTCCCAGCCGGGACGGTCCCTGTCCCCTTTCCCAATGGGTGGGTACTAAGAAACTTAGGTGCTCTCCTGACCACCTTCTTTTCTGTCCCCTCCCCTCTCATCCTACTTCCTTTTTAGTCAGGTCTTCAACCCTGCCCCTCTCCCAGCTCCCAGCAACACCCAGCAATTTAACTAGAACAGCTCCAAACCATAAATCCAACATACATCCAACAATTTTCATTCTTTGACCTAAACCCCTTTTGGCTGCAGCAAAATATTACTTCCTCTCTCAGAGGGAATCGGGGATGTGCCTGAGGCTTGTGCTTGAGTAGTGAACTGATTTGGAAGGGAGCAGAAGGCTTTCAGTAGGCAATTTGTGTTTTCTTTATTACTTTGGGAAAGAAAGATGCAATGTGGCTTCACGCAGCAAAAGCACTTGCAGGGTGCAGTGACGAAATGTTGTGTTCAATTCCCAGGGAAGGAAGGTGTAAATGACCATCAGAGGAGAATTTGAGGAATGGGTGTTACGGGTTCAGGAGGACGCCCATGCCCAGAGAACTCAAGACCCAGTTAGAATTGCAAAGCAAATGAATTTTAGTAGTCACGTTAGCAAGAAATACATACCGGCGCCTGGCTGCTGGAAAAGCCACCGAGCAGGAGAAGGAGATAGAGCATGGCTCCTGAGTGGGAGGGGCAGAAGGGCAGGACTCCTTCAGGGCATCCCCTGGATAAAAATGGCGTGCGTCATGTCGTCCTCTCCCCTCTACCCCAGGAGCACACCTTATATCTCCTCCTCAGGAGTGGCCAGTTTCAACATCATTTCGTCCAGGGCCAGCTTACGAGATGAGGTCACATTGGCCCATGATCATACTCCATGCCAACAATGGCTCCATTATGTATTGTTTCTCCTTTCCCAGGATGAGTTCCACCAGGTGACATTTCTAGAAGTTAGTTTCATTTCTAGAAGTTAGTCCCGCTAACTAACAATACAGTCGTCTTCTGCATTATCTTGTCGATGTGCAACACTGCGGACCAAACATGTCAGGCCTCAGATCTGTCTCCTATCCCTGACACATGGGGATGTTCCCCAAATGACCACCAGAGACCCTCAGGACACCCCTACTCTCACATCAAGAACTTCTGACAAGTGGTTTAAATATGTCAAATAGTTTGAAGTCATGTTTAGCCTGTGAGTTTCAGCAAAGTAATGAGTGTGTCTTAGTTCCATGGGTAGAAGCTAGTAAGTGAGATTGCTGGGTGTGCACGTGTTAGGGAAGTGATTCCCCATGCACCCAGCGCTGAAATCAAGTGACGCCTCCTTTCTAACGCTGAGCTGGCAGCAGGGATGGATCCCTGCTTGGTAACCTTTCATTGTGGTCACTTACATTGAACAGTAAAAAAGGTTGAAATGAAATATTTCAAGCCGTTTCCCCCTGGTTTCCCTTTCCTGGGGGCCAAAGCTCTGTGCCCCAGGTGGCCTGGGTGTGTGCAGAGAAATGCAGCCCCCACAAAGCCCTTGGTTTTCCCACAAGTCATCATCACTCCTTCCCAGGTGCGCCCAGCTCTGGCAGGAGAGAGAGAGCCCACGGCGCAGTGGGCACCGTGCCCTCCCAGCCGGGGCTCTCTGGCACAGAGCAGCAGCAGCGCCAGCACCTTTCAACCCGCTCCTGGCCTTGGCTTCAGCCGGGAGCCAGAAGCCTCTGGAAATCAGCACTGCCAGTTGCATTCCCAGCTTGGAGCAGCTCCTGCGGGTGGGCAAATCCTGCCCGTTCGACTGCTTCCATAGAGGACGAAAGGCAGAGGCAGAGATGTACCTACAGAGGGGACCAGGGCGTGTCCAATAAAAGTGCAAATGTGTGGGGAGATTTGTTAGGAATTATTACAGCTGTCATGCAATTAGTGCCTTCTCTCCTGGATCTGTGCAATGCTTTGGGCCATTTTCTTGGTCTAGTTTCCTTTGCTTTGGTCCCATCTCAGTGTTCACTTGGGGTACAGGCTGTAGGTGCTTGGGGCACTCTTTGAGTTACTCTTGGAGCCCTTGAACAACAGGGTTTGGCCCACGAGGGGAGTTTGTGCTGCTTTGTGACAGAGGAGAACTTCCCAGGCTATTGTGTGTTTGCTGCAGGGAAGCTTGGGTTGCTTAGCATCAATTCCCAGACCAACGCAGAGCAGCTGCTTTGTGATGTCAGGGAATGGTTGCCACGTTGTGGTGCTGTCATCAGAAGGTTGCCTTGGTGCACAGAAGGTCTCAGTGTCAGAGCAGCTCTTGGGCTTGCTCAGAGCAGGAGCATCCTCCTGGTTGAGGCCTTGTCAGGGGGCAGCTGCACTCTGACAGGAGCCTTGTTTTTTCTTGTGTTAGAGCACAGTCTGCAAACTTGCACAGCAGGGCTAAAATCATGGAGGCATTTGCTGCTGCAGTTTGCACTGTGTATGGCATTGGTTATTCTGCCTATTA
Organism: Aphelocoma coerulescens; assembly: GCF_041296385.1. NCBI lineage: Eukaryota > Metazoa > Chordata > Aves > Passeriformes > Corvidae > Aphelocoma > Aphelocoma coerulescens. The sequence goes on along the minus strand of NW_027183708.1, from coordinate 33,262 downwards.
CCTGACTAACCTGACACGTGAGTAGAGGTTTTCCCTGGGTGTAACCCAACCTGGCTTGTGTAGGGCTTCCTGCTCTTTCTTAGTAACTGAGTTGATTTTGAAACAAAAAGACCATTAGGATGCCACTGCTTTGGTAAAGCTCCTGTCAACACGTTCAGCTCAAAAGAGGGTGTCTGTAGCCAGGGAGGTGCGGGCAGCATTTGCAAGGGAACGTGCAGGGGTTCCCTTCCCTCCACGGGAGAGTCTGTGGCAGCCGAGTCTGTCATTTCCTCAGGAGGCTGGGTGAAGCAGGACAACTTTGAAAAGGCAGCCTGGGAGGTGTTCTCAGAAGGCCTTCAAAGAACTCTGCAGTTCTCCCTGGAATTCAGGGAAAGCTTCTTTGTTTCTAAATTTTGTCATTAAAAGATTTGACTGTCTAACTCAACCCTTTAATGAGTGCTAAAATAGTGATTCTTTTTGCAATGAAGTGCAAACTCCCAAACAGTGAGTGTCTGCTCTTGAACCCCAGAGCTGCTCCTGGGCTGTTTCACAGTAGAACTATGACACCTCAGGGGGGTTTGGGGGAAGGTTTTCTGGGCAACGGTATTCAGTAACTTAATGAAAATTAGTGCATGCAACTTATTTTTTAAAAAAAAGAACCTGAAGGAGAGGATAAAAAAGGCAGCTTTAGCTGTTGGGCAGAAGAGAAATATTGGGTGTTGAAGAACATTTTGCATTTTCGTGATCAAGTTTGTATTCATTTACTGGCAAAAGAGGCCAAAGCATAGGCACAACCAAGAATATTGTCCTGCTCTCTTGCTGGATGTGTGGAAGAACTGTGTCTGCTGGAGGGCTGTTGTGAAAAGAAAACACTCTCTGTTTGGGTGGACTTGTTCTGCGGGATTAACCAGCACAGACGGTTTTTTCGCAGCATCTGGTTCATTTTCCCTTCCCACTGCAGGTCACTTGATCCATGTATTCGTCAGTGCTGATCCTGAGGTGAGTGAAAGGAACCTTTGATGTTCCTGGTGTTTAAGAACTGTGGAGCAAGCTGTGAGCTTGGCCTGTGGCAGTAGAGTAAGGAGGCTGAGCTGGGTGGGCAGAAAGATAATCCATGTTCATGTCTGCAGCAGCAATAGCAAAGGCATCGCTGTGTAAGAGCTGCTTTTGCATTTCAGAGCTGTCGCAGAACTAAAAGCCCAGCTTTGCAGAGAGAACGTTGCTTGCTGAGAGTAGCCAGGGTGCAATATCTAATTCAGAGCAATATGCAGTACTGTTGAAATAGCCCATTTTACTTTAGTTGGAGGCACTTGGAATCCCATTGCTATGCAAGGTTATGATTTCTCCTTAGTAGAGCTGGTTGTAGAGCTGAATAGAGATAAGGTTAGAAATGACATGTAACTGCCTGTCCCTCACACTCCTGCCTGTCCACAGAGCACAGAACCAACCTCAGGCTCTCCTCTGGCTCCCTCTACTCCTGGAGAATTGGGCAAATGGGTGACAAATGTCCGGAAATCTCCAGCTGGCATCAGACGTGAACCTGAACGTCGTGAGCCGGTAAATGGCAGTTGTGGTTGGGGCTGTCTTTAGAGGAAATCAGAGCTGCAAGTTTCTGAGCGGCCAGCACTTGCTGGTGGTGGCCGAGGATGCTGAGTGCTGGAGTCCTGGCAGGACCTAGCGATTCCCCCCAGCCAGTGAGAGCTGGGACACGGCCTTTGAGCTGTCATGTTCAGGCCCCAGCTTGCTGGGATTCCAAGAGGGGCAAACGTGAATCATGAAGGCTCCCCTGTCGCCAGAGGAGGGAGCGCTCCAAAGACACCGCTCTCAGCCTTGCCAGACACGTGGGGGACACGGTGGCCGTGAGAGCCGTGTCCCACTGCACAGGCTGGCCAAGTAGCTGCTGGCACAAAAGCTGTTGATGTGAGCACACAAATGCTTTGGGGTGGTTTGTCCACATGAGCTTCTTGGGTGGGCTGAGCTGGGAGTATTTCAGAGACACACTGGGGACGGGGAGGTGCTGCTTGAAGTCAGGGACTTTGGTGCCTTGGTTGCCAGGTTGTTCTTTGGCCTCTTCAGGCAGAGCAGTGAGGAGCAGAGCTGACAGGGGCTCTGAGTGTGCCTGTGTTTTTGCTTTTGATAAGCTACAAAGAGATGGTTGTATGATAGAAACAAATTTGCTTCTCTTTTGTCTAGCAGGACAGGTGTAAAATCCTACCACATCCAGAGAGCGAGGCGTGGAAATGACTTGAAGGAGCAAGTCAAGTAAAGTAAATTCGGTGCTGGAAGAGTGAAGTTCTGTCACTCTAAATCAGCGTGATGCCTGGAGGGTTTTATACCAGGTTTGCACCTAAGCTGATGCTAAAGAAGTACATAAGGTCCAACATAGACCTAAGGTTTGCACAGCAGAGTTTAGGCTGACAGCTAAGGGAGCATAAATTCAATGGTCTTTCCAACCCAAAAGGCTAATGAGAAATGTTGGTATTTCTGCTCTCCTTCATTGTTTACACTATAGAAACATATTTTCTGAGATTTTGCAATTGCAGCTAAAAATCGTGGCCAGGTTAAGTTATGTAAGTAGTTGTTGTGCCTTTAGAATTGCGCAGGTCAATATCAGTGTAGCTGCTTCTGGTCATACAAAAAGCTCTTTCAAGATACATCTTAAAGAGAAATGGGTTTTTCCTTTTCATTCTTAAGTGCAAAGCCTTCTCCAGGACGTACAGCAAACAGGTTATCTAGATTGCCTTTTCACAGTGACAGAACACTCCCCCTTTAATCTGCCTGGATTGCACAATTCTCATCTGTATTAAGGAATTTCATTTAGTCTCTGCTGTAAGTAAGTGATTTCTGTGCAAGAGGGTTGATCAAGGATAAACCCAAATTAACAAGAGTGGTATTTGTTAGGGCTCATCACACACTTTGAACAAGCCATACCATCAAGCCCAAAGCTAATATGGCTCCTTGTTAAATATTTCTGATGGATTGCACATCCTTGTGTGAAGAGGGAATTGGGATTTAAAGCCAGTATTTATGCATATATAAGCATTGTGCATGAACATTGCATGTTCAGAATGAAAACCAAATATCACCTGTACAGGGTAAACACTGCAATAACACAAACACGCTTCTCCCATCAGGTTCACAGGCAGCTTAACCAATTCTGTGCTTGCACATAGCCTGTTCTGGCATCTGGTGTCATTCTGAACCGGGGAAAGTCACACATAGATACTGTAGGACCATGAAAATCTCTCCAAGTACAAACCAGTCTCCAGGTGACACGAGTGACTACAGCAACCTCCAATAACGTAGCAGGGAACCCAGATTTGTTGTGTTCTCTTTGTCATTATGGGTTTATAATTCACAGACTCCGAGAAGGGCTTGAGTTGGAAGGGACCTTAAAGACACTCTAGATCCAGCCCCTCTGCCATGGGCAGGGACACATTCCACTAGCCCAGGTGGCTCAGACCACATCCAAGCTTTGGCAAATACCCAAGGACACCTTTTCTGTTTTTCAAGGTCAGATTTCCATGCTCCTATTCACAGATGGCTCCAGTCTCATGCAGAGGATTGCTGGGTTGGTCACTCTCATCTCCACAACCCAGCAATGGTCCTATTTTGGATGGCCCCAGGGACCAGCTACTGCCTTTGTTCCTTCCGCTTTCCTTTCCAGGATCAGTGATTTACCGCTACTTCCTCCACGTCTGAGACAACTGGAAGAGATAAGGCACTGCGGATGCAGCTTCTGACAGAGAGCTGATAACACTCAGCTGAGTATTTTATTCTCCTGCCACTACGCTGTCAGGCTGCCTACACAGAGTTCCTCCTGCTTGGAAAGGGGCTGGTGTGAGCAGCAGGAATTGATGCTGGCTGGAACACTTCAAAGAACTGGACAAAAGCAGCCTTCTCTGGAAGGCCACCAGCTGCCCTTTGCCAGCAGCACAAGGTGTGAAGGCCCCTTTGAAGGCCATCCCTGCACAAGGACAGCCTGGCCTTCCAGTACCTCCGCCAGTACCCAGAACACCTTTCAGGCTTTGGGGCCGGCCCTGTCTCTCGCTCTGGAGAAGCAGGTTGCTGTTAGAGCTCACATATCCACAGTTTCTGGCTGGATTACCACGTTTTACCACAGACAGCCCTTCCGACAACAGTACACAGAGGCTCAATCTGCAATACAAGGGCATTTTTTTCCAACTTCTCCCTTGGACCAGTGTGCAGCAAGCACACCTGGGCCTCATTCAACTCTCTGTGTGGGCCAGGTGTCAGCTTCTGTTGGGAATTTAAAGCTTTTACCCTACTTTCCACAGCAAATCATGAAGCAAACTCAGCTGCACCAAAGCCCAAATTTCACTTTAAAAATTACAATTTTCATTTTCCTCTATTCAAGCCATGAAGAAAACAAACTTTACTTGAGTGAGCTGGAGGCACAGCGTCCTCCCAGATCATTCACGAGCAGAACAATACTCCAGGGGAAGACTGGCAAAGCCAGAGTTTCCTGATACTTAGGAAGCTTTGCAAAACCTTCCCACCTGTGGTGGTACTGCACCCTGCTGAATTCCTGGAGCCCTCACTCACCTCAGGTAGAGTTTGGACAGGAAGGGGCAGGAGGAGGGAAGACTTTGCAAACCCTGTCACGAGGCCAGGGCTGTTTTCATTTATGGTGACACGTTGCAGTACATAATCTTTTATTTAATGGGAGGGAGGGAGGTGCTGAAGGGCAAAAATTCTCAGTAACAAGGACATCTTCCACTTAAACAGCAAGGTAAATGAAGGGGAAAGTGCAATCCTATCTTTCCTGGAAGGGATTTTATACACATTATTGTTGCTGAATACATGCCTAGACAGTGGTGATTTAGGGCATCTAATCAAGCTCCCACAGTATCACCACATCTGTTTTGCCACATTTTCTTTCTTGTTTTCATTGTGCACGATTTCTCCTCCCCGGCTGGCTCCTGGCTGCAGTTCTACGCTCAGGGGAGCCCCGCTTTCTCAGCAGGCCTCTGCAGCGAGTCTGTAGCCAACGTGTGGCTCTGCTGCCAGCCCAAATGTGCCGTTCCCTTGCCCAGCCTGGCTGCAGCTGGGGGATCTGCTGGGCACGGCTGGCGATTTTCATGGCCAAAATCCTCCAGCGTCCTCACGTCTACATCTGCCCCTTGCTTTGGAGAGCACAAATCACAGGACACTCATCTCAGTTGACAAATGTCATTTATTACAAATTGCTACACCCGCGCTGACAATATATAACTATACAGATCTAACTTGAAGTTCAAAAAAGTAATTTATTAGACTTCTACAACAATGCAATGTAAAACTATACAAATACCCACTTCCGTTAACAAAAATTAATTTATTGCCAACCTCTACAACAACTCACTATACACAAAGATCAACTGAAGGTTAACAACTTAATTTATTGCATACTACTACAACCGTACAGCCCATATATCAGTACAAAAATATCACTATCCTTCTCTAAATAGCCCTATGCCAAGAACTCAATAAACAGCATTCTACAACTGTACAACTTCACACATATTTAAATAGAAATAAAGACATTTATAACCACCACAAGATACAGATATAGATGAAATATTAGATATTACATACTATATCTATAAATACATACATACAACAAACCTATCTCTAGGCAACCATACCAATCTCCATGTCCATACAACTGAATCAATACCAATATATAGCTGTACATCTCAACACATATGTAAATATAGTTATACATAGAAATAGATCAATATACATATAAAAATATAAAAATAGACATATATACCTAACCAAATACCACTATACTTATTTAAGTAGCCATATGCCTAGAACTACATCAATAGAAATAGATACCTAGAAATCAGCATACATAGGAAACAGAACTTAACACAGACATAACAACATACATATATACTTAGATAGATAGATACACATATATATAATTACAAACATATATATATATACAGCATACATCCATAAATATAACAACATACATATAGAAATATACCTATACAAATAGCAACCTACATATAAATATCCATGTAATTATCACTATCTTATGAGCAAGTCCATACATCTTTAAACAGAAATACAAGCGGAGGGATTCCAGCCGCCCCATTTTCAAAGCCTCTCCCTCGGTCTCTTCCTCCCGTGCAGAGCAGCTCTCCTGGACGGGGACAGCAGATGGGACACCTGGGAAGCAAAGGGAACACTGAGTCAGGATCGGGACGTTTCCCTTGGCAGCAGCTGCACTTCCATCAGGGAAGAGAAATCTCAGAGCCTCCCCAGGAGGCTTAGAAAGAAAAACCAGGCCCAGCGGGCCGGGCTGTGGCGAGCGCAGCCCCGGCGGGACCATCCCGCAGCCCCCGGCAGCGCGGCACAGCCGGCACCGCTCCCGGGCCCTGCCGGCGCAGCTGCCTTGCCCAAGGACAGCCCCTGTGCCGCCCGGGGCAGCCGCGCTGAGCGGCCCCAGCACGGGCAGGGCCCGCTCCTGCCCAGCCGGCCAGTGCCCGCGGCCAAAGCCCACGCCAGCCTCACGCCCACCCTGCCTCACCGGCCCTGGGGCCTCACCCAGGCTCTCGGGCGGCAGCAGCAGGTTCATATTCGCTGCTCTTGCTGGCGGCCTTCAGCTTCTCCCTGCTGGTTCTCATCAGTCTCTGGATGTTCTCAAGGTCTTCAGGGCAGCTGTGGCAAAAGTGGAGACTCTGGACTTGGTTCCATGGCTTGGCAGACCCACAGTCTCAGATCCCTCTGTGCTCCCTGCTGGCCCCCTCCATCCCCTCAGCCCTGCCATGCCCTCGGCAAACGCACAGCCGCCTTCAGTTTCTTCAGACGCCCACAGTCCTCTCACGCCCCTCAGTCCCTTCAGATCCATCCTGTCCCCTTAGACCTGCCACCCCCCTCAGCCTGTGCCACTTCCCTGTTACCTCAGTGCCACTTCGCCCTCTGCTCCCCCAAACCCCCCAGTCCCACCAGCACCTCAAGGTCACCGTCCTTTCAGTGTCGCTGCCTCCTCAGCGCCCTCAGCCCCCTCTGGCTCACCGTCCTCCAGCAGCTCCTCAGGGCACAGTGCCTGCGGCCACCGGCAGCTCCCACCGCTCCAGGGACACCGGGGCTGCAGCTGCTGCTGCTCTGCCCGGCCCGGCCGCCAGCTCGGAGCCAGCACAGGAAGAGGGGACCGAGGGGGCACAGGGGGAAAACAAGAGATTAAAAAGGTGGCTGAGGGCAGAAAGAGCTTAGAATGCAGCCTAGGCCTATATAAACATCAATCTATGTATCTAAACATCCAAATACCTCTTATGGTATAACTGTGTACATTTACAAATATAACTTAGATATATAAATATTTTTCTCTACACATATATAAATCTGCAAATCTATAACTTTAACTGCCTATGTATAAATATAATTACATCACATCTATAACTATATATATAAATTTAACTACACAGATCTATAAATACATTCACCTATAAACACAACTCTATAAATCTATAAATACTATATGTAACTAATAAGTATAGTATAAATACTATAAATAACTATATGGATATATAAATATAACTATAGACATCTATAAATCTATCTATAAACAGAGGGATTCCACCTGCCTGATGGTCACAGGCTCTCCCTCGGTCCCTTCCTCCCACGCAAGGCAGCCCTCCTGGAGAGGTAGATCAGATGGATATCTGGGAAGCAAAAGGAACACTGAGTCAATATTGGCCTTCAGGCATCTCTCCTTTTGGAAGTAATTGCCTTTCTATCAAAGACTGTAGAAGGTGACCTGAAAGGCAGACTCTCCCTTGGGAATTTGAAGCCTGCTCTTTAAAGAACAGGAAGCATTCCAAGTTTTCAAAACCTCTGAAGGTTTGAAGTCTCCCGATAAAGTCTCAGCACCCGCAGTGCAAATGGCACCCACGAGAGCTTGAAGCACAGACAGTCCCAGCTCCCACACAGAAGCCCAGCCTTGTTCCTCCTCTGTGCTGACACAGACACCTCAGTCCTCACTGAAATGGCTGAAGCTGAAGGGTGCTGTGAGCTGAGTTACGAACCAGCTCCATTACCTGGGACCTACAAACTGCCCTCTGCAGTGAGCAACAGCGGCTTCAACTCGACCATCAGCTCTGGCAGGAAGAGCTGGGAGGGAAAGATCTCCCCATGAGGCCTGCAGGCTGCACCAGCCTTGCTCAAGAATGCAAATCCAAGGTGCTCTCTCTCTCCTATTAGTTCTCGCTAATTTGGGGTAAGTTTTTCCTTTCCAAATCATAAATCCTTGTGTTTTATCATTTGCTTGGCCTCAGAGCTTCTGCTGCTTGTATTTTTAATGTGTCTCACTAGGCCTACCAGCAGATTGGTCATACATTGATTTAATGTTCTGAGACAAAAAGCTCAGACTTCTACATTGACTTTCTGCTGGGGTTTTGCTCTCTTACATCAGGAGTCACTCAGTGTTGCCTCCAGAGCACTGTCACCCTGCAGCAAACTCATCCACAGACTTCAGCTCCAAACTGGGACACCTGGGTTGGTGACACAACTCCCACGGGGTCAGGGTTATTCATGGCTCTCTGGCCACAGCACAGCACTCGGTGTCAGTGCCTCTGGAGAAGCATGGAGGGCAGGGCTCGGGGAGGCTGTGCCAGGGCAGGATTTGACCTAAAGGCACCAGGAAGCACCAACCCTGCAGACAAGAGCTCAACTCTTCTCATCTCCCTTCCTGCCAGAGGCAGGCTCAGAGCAGCTGCCTCAGAGCTCTCTAAAGCAGTGTGGGCTCTCTCCTTACCAGGCTCCTCGGGCTCCAGGGACCTCTTTCTGCAGCTCATGGCGCCAGGCAAAGCTCCCTCTGCTGCAGCCCTGTTCCCGGCCTCCCCTCCTGAAGACTCAGGGGCAACACTACGATTGTCCTGAAAACCAGAAAGAAAGAAACCCAAATATCACTCACTGTTTTCTGCAGGGACACAATAGATCAGAGCCTGCCACATTTTCTTCTCTTGAAGAAGAAAATGCTTTTGAAAACTGCTGTGTCTGAGTTTACAGAAGACGAAAGGTCATCACACTTAGCAATGAGATACTGGGGATCCCAAAAAATCCCACTCACCACCTTGACTCTGCCCTTTCTGGCTAATAAATCTGCAGCAGGCAGTGGGTCTGCATATTAAACAAAACAGAGAAATTCTTTGGCAAAGTTGTATAATAATATGCAAAAAGGCCTGTGCCAACACAGGAACTGAACACTCCAGGCACATCTGGGAAGAGGCAAGAGTTAACAGGAAGGGGATTCCTAATCCAAAGAGGGAATCTGTCAAACACAAGGACTCATGGTCCCTGACTGAATTGCTCTTCCACACAGAAGAAGCCCCTGGGCTTAAAGGAGTCCTTAACCCGTTCATGTCCAGCATCATCATTGTCCTGCTCACCAATCACACAAGTCATGGGGCCTCAAAACCAACACTTCTGCCCCCTAAAAGCTCCACTGCTCACACACTTCCATCCCTTGTTCCTAACAAAGAAGTCTGGGCCCCAAAGGCCTTCAACAGTGGAGAAGACTGACTTCTCAAACACAGTCCAAAAGCTGCCAAAGCTGACAAAGTTGAATGTGGGGCTCACACTGAACACATGAAGTGGGCACTAAGGAAGGAGTTCTGCCAGCTCCTGGCACAGGGATGTGCTCCTCCCTCCACAGCCCTGAGCAGAACAGCAGAACACTCTCATCCAGGCTGCAGCTTTGCAGGGTCTGGATGGGAACACACATCTCTTCCCACAGAGATGCCCAAGAGGAAGGTGCCTGAGCTCTGGAACACAGAGAGCAAGGCTGGCAAGTTTGCCCAGCTGAGGATTTGCCAGATAGAAACAGGAATGGAGGCACCAGGCTACTGAGAGGACAAGAAAGCTGCAGCTCCAGCCCTTGCTTTGCCTTGGCCTTCCCACCCAAAACAGGCAGAGCCCACGTCTGCTGCTCTAACGGAGGCACCTCTCGCCTGCCCCTCCCTGCATGGGACACTTTGCCTTCAGTGGCAATTCTCCCCACACTCTTCTCTTCTTTCCCATCACACAGAGCCTCTTAGAACCTACAGAGCATCACCACAAAGGCCCCTGCACCAGGGATTCTCCCCAGCAAAAGGAGCACCCAAACCTGGCCACCACCGGCTCAAACCTCTCATCCTCCCTAAGGGGGGAGACTTTTCATTCCCTCTTCTTTTGGAAATCTTGCTTGACCAAGCAAATCCTTCCTCGTCCATTCAAAGCTTAATCCAAGAAGCCTTTGCTTCTCAGCCATGCAACAACATCCACAGCTCTCAGCCCAGCCCCTTTCCCTCCCACCCAATGGAGTTACCTGAGCAAAGGGAGACCTTTCAGGCAGGGATGGTGACAGCATCTCCTCCAGTGTCTTAAGAACAAGGTCTAGATCCAGGGGTGGCAATTCCTCGTCCCCAGGACTATTCCAAGCCCAGCTGGAGGCCGTCCACGCTGCCCAACCAGCACTGCCAGCTGGAGCACTGGGGGCTGAACTGCCTGGCGTGGCTGCAGGAATCCAAACACATTGGTCAGGCTCCAGAATGTGGCTTTGGGACACAGAGCTCTATTGCTGCCTTGCAGCAAACATCACAGGAAGCACACAGAAACTCAATTCCAGAAATGTATTCCAACTTCCCAGGGGATTGGAAGACTGATTTCTTCCTCTCAAACAGTGTTTCCTCTAATTGATGGGTATGGATATTAAAGGATGGATTGTAAAACTGATCTACACACAAAGACTTTGTAATCTCAGCCTTTTCTATCTCCCCAGCAGCTTTTAGATGTGGCTGCTTCTGAGTTTCTCATCCCAACAGACCACAGAAAGTGGATTCACCCAGGAAGAGCCCAGATCTGCAGACACACATGCTAAAATTCAACTGTGATTGTATTGTAAAAAGCAACCTTGTGGGTGAGGCTGTATTCTGCAGCTGCAGCAGTTCTGGGGACACACAGAGCTCACTGAAATTTAATAGCCTTCTTTGCAGGAGAGACAACCTGTAAGCTCTGCAATATCCTGTCAGCATCCTAGTTGGGCTTCATTCCAAGAGAGATGGGAGTTCACCTGACACTGACCGGTTGTGGACCAATGTTTTCTGCCTCTCCCTTTCATCCCTACAGAGAGGCTGTCTGGAAAATGGCCAGAACAGCCTCCAAATCTGGAGGAAGGACAGGAAAAGCAGACAGAGATTGGTTTTGTTTTCATGGTCCTGCTTCCCCATACACTTGACACTTTCTACCTGATTCTCTCTTGAGATCTTCCCATGACAGAGCACTGTGCAAAAAGACTTCAAATGGTCACTTTCCAGGATCTGTTTGAAAAGCAAGGGTACAAACTGTCTCCCTACCTGATGGGCTGTAGGCTGGGGTGTGCTGCTCTGAAGATGTGCAGCTGCGCTTCTGCGGAAGGGCCACGGAAGTTCTCGGATGGTCTACAGGCACCAGTGGAACCATGAGCTCAGGGTGGCGTTTAAGGTCCATGCGAACCAGTGGAATGACGAGCTCACGCTTGAGTGGAAATTTGCATGTGCCTGGTTCCTCAGATGAGACCCCAGGAAGTCCAGAGGTGGTAAACATTCTCTTGGGAGCTGGTGGGGAAGCGTCAGACTCCTGAGCACCTGGACTTGTCCTGGGAGGTCCGGGAGGCAGCTCTAAACCCTCAGGTGAGACAGCACCGAGGTGCTGGGATGAGGGAGCTGTGTAGGAGGCAGGGAAGAGGAAAGGAGGCAAAGGGAAGACTAGGTGAGTATTGGTTCTCAGGTATGTTTCCCTTGGCAGCAACTGTACTTCTATCAGGGAAGAGAAAAGCTCCCATCCTCCCAAGCAGGATTACAAAGAAGAAAAAAAAAAAAACCATGCTCCCGGGCTATTCAACAACCAATTCCTTGTCTACTTAGCTCTCCCCTACTCATTCAACCGTCTGGGAAAACCGTCCCGCTGCAAATCCTTGGCAGGAGGCAGCTGCCAGAAACCCAACTGCCGGGTCTTTTCCCTCTGCTCCAAAGGGACAGGAGGCTCCCTCCAGCTGGGCGGGACCACAGCCGGGCCCTCGGCTTACACACCCGCACGGAGAGCTCCCCAAGCAACCCCAGGGCCGGGCCAGGAGCAGAGCCAGCCACGGCTCAGGGCTGGGCCGGCTGCAGGCCCAGCGGGCCGGGCTGTGGCGAGCGCAGCCCCGGCGGGACCGTCCCGCAGCCCCCGGCAGCGCGGCACAGCCGGCACCGCTCCCGGGCCCTGCCGGCGCAGCTGCCTTGCCCAAGGACAGCCCCTGTGCCGCCCGGGGCAGCCGCGTTGAGCGGCCCCAGCACGGGCAGGGCCCGCGGCCAAAGCCCCCGCCAGCCTCACGCCCGCAGCTCCCACCCCGTCTCACCGGCGCCGGGGGGGTGCCCGGCGGGGAAGTGCAGCAGCGGCCGCTCCGTGTTGAGCTGCTGGAAGCGGCTGGGCTGGCGGCTGCGCACCTCCAGCCCGGCTGCCAGCCGCTGCCTGTTGGCCCTGGTCAGGCGCTTGATGCGCAGGAGGAGGTCGGGGCGGTCGCGGCGGAAGTTGGGATTCTTGAAGTGCACGACGGCCCCGGCATCGCCCGGCACAGCCGCGCCAAACCAACCCAGCACCTTCTGGAAGCCGTAGAGATTGAGCTGCCGGACGACGCTGCCGAAGTGCGTGGCTTTGAAGGAGTCCGGCAGCGCCGCCCCTCCCTCTCCGCCCGCCCCGTCGGCGCCGGCCGGGCTGAGCAGCTCCTGCTCAAAGAGGGCGCGGTCGATGAGCACCCCCTGGCCCTGGGTGTCCCAGCGCACGGAGCGGACGCGGGGGCTGTTCGCCAGGCGCCACAGCTTGGCGGGGAAGGTGCTGGCATTGAGCCCGGCGGGCAGCGGCAGCTCGGCCATCGCGCCTGTCGCCCACTGGCGCCGCAACGGCCGCAGCTGCACCGGCGGCGCGCGGCCTGAGGGGGGCGCTGCGCTCGGCCCCGCGCGGGAGCGAGCGGCACAAAGCCGGGGCTGCGGGCACAGCGCGGGCGGGGCGGCTCCCGGGGCGCTGCCCGGGCGCGGCACGGACCGGAGCGGGGCAAAGCCTTTCTTTCTCTGCGTGGAATCGTCCCTCTGCCTTTGGCTCGCAGCACGACCCCAAACCACCAAGGCAAGCGCAGCCAGTTTCAGAAAGGGTCCAAACTGAGGAATCCCATGGGAAACTGTTCCTATGTGTCAAGTGGCAGCCACATCTCTCTGTGTTCTGCATGGCTGAAGGGAGGGAGGAAAAAGATCTTCCACTGAGTAGCTTCACTCTTTTGCTTGGGGTTGCTACCAGAGTTGCCTACTTCAAAGCACACTGGTCCAACAAGACCAGGGGAAATGATGAAAAGGAGAGACTTGAGGACTTGCTTTTTGCCTCTTTTCCAGCTAACTGGCTGGCTCTTTCTCACTGGCTCTGCCTGTCTTGGGCAGATTTGGCCCATTTCTCATTCTTTGGAGTCAGAAGCAGCAACAGGAAGGGGCAGCAGTTTTGTCAGCGTTGCCATCAAAGCTTAAATCGTGCGCCGTGGATGGATGTTGCTTTCCCCAAGGGATTAATGACCTAGAGTTGTAGTGAACTCCCGCTGATGTCTCTCCAAGAGATTGTGCCTTTTTCTTTCCTCAGGAATCATTTCTTCTCTTCTTTTTTTTCCCCAGTCTGGGGAGAGTTCCAATGCAAAATCCCTCCTGCAGCCAAGTCTTTTCAATGGAGACTAACAAAGGTGATCTTCCAATCCTCTGTGCTTAGTGTCACTTGTTCTTTTAAATTCTCTCTTGAACTGGAAAGATTTTTCTGTTCATAGCAGGAAAAAATAGACCTAATTCTTCCATCTCTTTAATTCCTGCCTTTTTTTTTTTTTTTTTTTTTTTTTTATGTCTCTACATCATTTAACCCTGCGGGCTCATGTGAGTATGTTTGGTGCTGTGGCATAAGCTCATCCCACACACAGAGGGGATGTTCTCCTTACATCCAGCTTGTCTTGAGTTCCAGCTAACACTGCCTTCTCTTGCCCTCCTTCCAGCTCCCTTTGTGAGGAGCCCTGCCCTGTCACTTTGGTCCCTGCCCTATGGGTGACACAAGGATTGTTGGTCTCACCACATTCTGGAATAGTCTTTTGCACTGAGTGGTTTAAAGATGCCCTGTCATCTCTTCCTGTGTGTGCTGGCTTTCTCAGAAAAATGGAAACCCACTACCCAGAAAATCTCTTCCCAATTCATCTTAAACAGCTTAAAACAGTACCTGAATTCCGAATGATGCACCTCAGTGGGATGGGGTTTGTCTTTCTTTAAACACAGTGTAACAACTCTTGTAAAAATTATCCCAGCGACCGAATTGCAACAACATTTCTAATGAATAGGCAAAAAGGAGAAGACAGGAGTTCAGAAGAGAAGGGACATCTTTCTTCATGTTTCATGGCCCTTATTTCCCACACATTTGTCTATGTGCTGCTTCATCCAGAAAAGTCTCGTTTTGAAGATCTCCTCTGTACTCTCTGTGAGTTATGAGAAACACACGATCACTGGACCGGTGCCCTACTGGAGATGAGGAAGCAGGTGGCTGAAAAGCGGATTGTCCACTGGAATGTTTAGTCACCCCTGAAGTATGGTTATGTTTATGCATTGACTTTTCCACAGTACTCTGTGGCTAAGAATGAGAAGTTACCCTTAGCTGTGTTTTAAGGCTACTGAAACTTGAAAAGAAGTGTGCTTATCTTGTGTCTGGCAGCATGACTCATTCCCAATTTTCTACCTACTGGTAGAATTTAATGTCAGTTACAAACACCACAAGACAAATGATGGATATTATATTTCAGTGTTTGGGCCAAAAATTGGTTTAATAATTAACAACAGAAAAGGTTGTTAAGTTTTAGGAAAGAAAAATCCTTAAAACTGTGGTATGTGGTTTTAGATTAAGATTTTTCTCTTAAAATTACTCTCTTCCCCTTTAAAAGTAATTTGTAGAGAACATCACTCAATGTACAGGCCTGATGACTTTAAGTATTATTACTGTTCCATATCTTTCCTTTTTCCCTACATGGCACTGTAGCTTTTGAATCCCAATTTTTACCACTTTGAAAATGCAGTTTTAATGTTTTTCCTACTGGTGAATACTTACCAGTTCCAAGTTAAAGAGCAGTCAGTTCTGAAAGCGAAATATGCCTTATGTAAATATATTTTTTCCCTAGTCTCTTGGTATTACGTGCAACAGGGGCAACGTTAAAACAGTCTATACTGACTTATTTTAGAAGCTGTTAGAAATTATAAATATTTTCAGTATATCTGCCATACATTAGTGTGTGTTTCAGGTGAAACTGTCCTTTGTGCTCTTCTGCTAGCATGTAAGATCTCCTTGCGGCGTAGGAAGACACAATTTTCACTTTCTGATTGGCCCACAGCTGTGTCACTGCCTTCACCTTTCCATCTCAGATGCTCAGACAGTTTTTCCTCCAACACCTGCCATAGCAATGTCCCTTAAGGTGATGCAGACATGGTGGGCATGCAGCACCCAAGCTGTTCCTGATCTTCTGGGAACTAACTGCTGGTCCTGAACCCATCCTTTGCTGTTTACTTCTATACTGTACTTGTGGCAAAGGCTGTTCCTGCCAGTGTTGTAGGTTACTTGGTCTAACCACAGCAGCATGAAGAGTAGAAGCTGAAGAAAGAAATGTACATTTTTCTGACCAATTTAGCTGGAGTCTGTATTTGGACTTACATTGCTGATAAAAGTGAGAAATTCCTGGCAAACAAGTAATAAGTCATTGAATTTAGCATGTATTTCTTGGGTTCCTTGGCTACAGAATGGGGAAGAGAATCTTCATCACTTTCTTCCTCCTTACAGATGTGGTTTTAACCCAGTATAGGAACACCTAGACCCCAAGTTTGACATAACTAAAAATATTGGCATAGGAGGTAGAATCCCACCAGGCAAAGGGAATCTTACTGCAACAGCAGGTACAGAGCATCCACGCTTTTGAGTCCAGTGAATTCAAAACACAGGTTTTGAAACCTGCTCACCAGCACTGAGGGGGCCACCTTAGTCCCTGGACTTTAGAGGGTAAGAAGAGAGAACATAAAGTCTTTTCTACAGAAAAACAGAACCACAAAGCAAAACTTCATGGTAACTGCCCTGAAACTGCACCTCCGTTTTGGGATGAACTTGGTCTGAAATGGTTCTTTGCTGAACTTCACAAGCAGCTTCTGCCTCTTTCTGTTTGCTCCCTTGGGTTTGTTTGTCTGCAAACACCATCTCAGGTTGTTCTAGTGCTGCTCCCCCCGACTAAAATCTCTCTGTACATTCTGCAGCCTCCACTGAATATCTGCATGAACTGTTTTGTGTGATGTCTGCACAAGTCTTGTTAAACCTGAAGCTGTGATGCCCTGGTTTGGGTCTCCCTGTCTCCTGGATATGCTGCTCAGGTCTGCCAGGATGGTTCTCCTCCCTCAAGTGAGCTGAGCTAGTGGAAGCGCTCCAGGGACGTTTAAGAGCGCAGGTACCTCAGGTGGAAGAAATTCTCATCGTCTGTGCCCGTTCAGGCTGGCTGTGACTGTGCCGAGGGGAAATGGCATTTGTTACCTGAGTAGCTCCAGGAGGACTAAAGGTCATGGTGAAATACTCTGGTGAGGGCTGTGGCAAAGGAACAAAACTGGGATTAAGGGGAGTTTTCAGTAATAATTGCATCTCGTTCTGGCTTCTGTCACAGGTAGTTTAGTCACTGGCTAAGGTAGCTCAGAAGTGATTTTGGAATACTGCTGTTGGACTTTAAATGGTATGGACTCTTCCTCATCCAGATGTGTGGCTGTGGGCCTGTGTGTTTATCAGTGACACACAAGCTGAGAGAGGCAGACAAATTCTGCAGGGCTCCTGGGGTTCAGGTGCCCTCCAGCATCCTTCTGCTTGCTGGAAAAGCTTCTTGCCAAGCAATGGAAGAAATATCTCCCTCTTCTTCTCCAGGAATATCAACTTGGCCACCTGCATCTTGCAGCTCATGTCAGGGGAAGTACTGGGAAGTTGGACATCTCATAGACTCAAAACTCACCTCATATGTTTGCCGTGTCCTTCAGTAAAGAATGTCTTCTTACCAGAAGAACTTGAAGACATTCGACACCTAAGCCAAAGTAAAAGAAAAGAAAGAAATTAAAGCATCCGTTGTCAGTATTTAGGATCAAGAAAATGCAAATATTTGCAAAAGGCTCAAGTGAAGAAATGAAGAAACAAAGCAGGGTTTACTCTATTAAAGCTAGGGATATAAGTCTGCCTGCTTATGCACCCAACTGCTTTCCAGGTGTGCACCTGCCAGGGATTTTACCTTTCTGTATGCTGTAGGTCTCAGGCTAAAACCATCAACAGGCAAACCCAACCAAACCAAACTAACCAACCAACCAAAAAAACTCCACAAAAATCCCCAACTCAGAACTAATCTGAACTAAACTGAACTAAACTAACAAAAAAACCCCCCCAAACACCAATCCCCCACCAAACGAAATAAAAAGTAGGTGGAGAAACTTGTTCCCATAATGTCACTCCTTTGACACAAGACAGTTTAGACCTCTTTTTGAATGTGAAAGAAAACTATACGTTCTAGGTAGCAAGATTCAATTATCACTGAATAAATAAGAAGGACATTTTAGTGTCGGGAGAATTTGACCCTTACTCTTAAGTGATGTTTCCTGGAAACATCACTTCTTTTTATGGTATTACAGTCCCTTCTGACCGGGCCAAATAACAGCTCCTTGTCTGCCGACAAATACAGCCATGATTCTCAGGTATTTCGGTGTGTGGAGATGAGCAGCGGGTGAAAAGGAGCACAAGCCATCTCCTCTGAGCTCCTGCTGTTTATGGGAACAGATACGGGCCTTGGGGATGTTTGCTAAAACACTGCACTCCAGCAATCAAACTCCACACATTCAGAGTGCTGAGTGCTGAGGCACACTCAGCACTCGCTGGCACCAGCTGAGGACTGTGTGCTTCTGTGAAGCCAACACACAAAATTAACCCCTGTTAAGGTCAAAGCAATGGCATTGTTTAAGAATTAGACAAGTTTATCGGACAAAATTATTTTGATGACAGAATGTAAATTTATTTTTTGCAGGCAGCACAGCAGATGATGGAAATTGCAATCAAAGATGTCTGTTGTAGGCAAACTAGAATGCAAGGCTGATTGTTTCATTCTGAGATTTCGATCTGAACTGTATTTGTGCTGGACAAACAATAGGATATACCATTACAAGGAGAAAGAGGTGGAAATGCTTTGAGAAAGGAGGAGCATGAGCCATCTTAGCATGAAAAGCAGGGGTCTGTGCTTGCTGGGCTCTCCCACAGGCCCAGCTTTGTGCCACATGGCCAGTCTGATTCTAGTTATGAACCCTGTGGAGAGCAATAACTGTCCTGACTTAAGCAGTGGAAAAGGGAATGTGCTTGCTGGGGTAAATTGGTAGTTTTCTAGTAAATCTTTGTCTGAACGTGAAAGAATAAGGGAAGAGACAAGAATTTTATAACACCATTTGAAGGAGCTGGGAAAAAACTGTGGAGTTGTTCTCTTCCTCTGGTCTGAAATCAACAACAGTTTTTAAAGTCTGATGCCCAAAACCTGGGCAAGAGAGCAGTCCTCCGTAGTATAAGGCCTATAGAGCAGGTATTTGTTTATTGGACACCAGGAGGGAGGGAGGGAGGGGAGTAACTCCACCACAAACTCACTCCATTCTTCACACAGTAGTAGATTTTATACTTTTTTTCCTTAATGTGCACATTATACTTTCCTAACCTTCATATTGCAAGACATTTTCTAATCACACGTTTATGTCAGCCCTTGGAGCACATGCACAGTCTCTGCACGCGGTGGTCGTCAGCCTCCTGGTGGTCATTTCTGATGAAGGCTCCTAAGTCTTCCTGAACTTCTCACCCCTGCTTCCTGCACGTGCTCTCTAAGATTGCCGGCTCAAATAGCCAGTGGTTAGCTTTTGCAGTTAGCCTGTCCTGCTAAATGTGCTGGTTTCTAAAAAGGGCTTCATTCACATACCCTGTTACAAAGGAACTACTTCTTTCTGCATAGCTACAGCTTTTTGCAGAGCTCAAGCATTATCTTGTTGCCTAGGCAGCAGTAGCCTGGCTTTGATAGTGCTGAACAACCAGTCTGACAGAACTTGTATTGCAGGGACATCTGATTTCATTCTACTGTTTCCTTCCAAAGCCCAGCCATGGCTGGAGGAGGAACCGAGGGAGTTGTCTTGGATCCTACACCCCAAACAGGGCCACACGTGGTCTTGTCCGCATTCTAAATACTGAAAGGTAAAGACACGTTCCACCAATGAAGGGCTGCACAGATCCCATTGATGGTAATGCCTGGTTAAGGAGCAGACCCATAGAACATTTGGTCAGAAGGGTCATCTAGAGGGCAACTTTGGCTCAGGGCCTGTTGCTGAGGCCTCAGTCCTTCAGTGTTTTGTGGTGCAAATGAATGCCCTGGAGGGCTGGAAAGGAACAAGTCCCTCTTTAGCAGGTTGCAGACAGGGAACGGGATTAGCCCTGCCAGGCCGGGCTGGGGCCAAGAGCAGAAGGCCGGCACGCTGCGTTTGCCCACGGGCAGCCGTGCAGAGCAAGGAGGCCGCTCCTGCCCAGGGGCTGAGGTGCCCGAAGCTGCCTCCCTGCTGCGCAGCTCTGCGGGGCCCGTGGTGCGCAGCGTCCTGGGCAGCCAGGGCAGCCCAGCTGCCTTGGAGCACGAGGAGCGTCCCAGAGAAGCTGCGGCCCTTTGCTTTGGAGCTCTTTCTCCCAGTAGTTCTTCCGAGTTCTTCTTTGGACTATTTCTCCGAGTCTTGTCATTAATCCATAGACTCTGACGTGTTTTCCTTTCTCCTTGCAAATTTAAGACATCTTTTTGAGAGAAGTGACTGACGTAGCTTCTGCTGCGGGTGGTGCTTTAGTCTGCAGGTCAGGGCAGGTGATTTTAACCAAGGATGGAGTCCAAAGGTAACGTTCCAGTTTTGCCAAGTCAATAAAACCATTTACAATGGGGGTGCTGATGCTGAGCAGCTTTCCTAGTTTTTGGAAAGTTGCAACCTTAAAAAATCTAACAGGTTTTCCTACCTGAGGATACCAGCAGTAGCATGATGCCAATTCTTTGCACCTCTTTTCTGTATCTTTGGTGCTTTTAAGAGTTCCTCAGTCCCCAGCAGGAAAGAAAGCACGTGTGATAATGTAAGTGATTTGAGAGCTGTGTGTTGTGCCTTGCCCCATCAGCGTTCGTGCCAAGCTGGGCACCCCACTGGTAGGTCTGTCGAGTTGAATTCACCCTAATTGTGTGCAAACAGCAGCCCAGAGATGCCGAGAAGAGCAAGGACGGTGGGTGGGTGTGCATGGACACACCCGTGGGCTGATGGCTGTGTGGGCAGAAGGCTTTGGACAGCAGTACATCTTCACTCTCCCAAGTTGGAAGAATATTTCAAATCTACATGAAATGAAAATATTTCTCAACATGTATCAAATAATACATATTAATTTATCATCTCTTCAATTTATCCTATATAGTATGATATACAATATATTTTAATAGATATAATAAATAGAATATGTCAAATTTCTACTTGATCTTTTCCTAAGCCATAGCCTGTGGGGCTTATAGACCATCTCCTAGCAGTGCTACATTTTTGCCTTCTGGTCCTACTTATTAGAGCAGCGTTTCCCCTGCGAGTTCCTTCAGGGAACTTCACAAAAAGGGCTTCCATCATTTCAGCGCTTGTGAGAACTTGTTGCTTCCCAGTTGTCCAGCATCCTTCTGGATTTTGGAGCATTTCAGCACTTGGGTCAATGGCCCTTCCCTCATCCCTGCCCTGCAGCAGTTACAGTCACTGTTCCCTCGCCCTGGCTCCAGACCTTTTGCCAAAGTGCTGCCAAAGGCAGCGCAGCTGGCTCAGGATCCCTGGTTGCTGCTGCTCTCCAGGATGACCTTCAGAGGGACACTTGGAGCGCTCCCTAAAGAGCTTCCGGTGGGATGGGGGTGGATTTCTCCTCCCCGGGTGGCTCCTGGTTACAGTTCTACGCTCAGGGTGATGCCTTTTCCTGGTCTTAAAATCAAGAGTCAAACACGGTTAGAAGGGGAAAAGGGATTTTACCTTGGGATTTATTTTAAGGATCCTTAGGTGCACATGTCCAGGTCATCTGCATGGAGAATGACAGCAGTGGAAAAACTCAATTGGGAAGTACAGGGACCACCCAGAGAGAGTAGCTATGTGTGTAGAAATGGGACCCTCTAAACCCAGATTTGCAAGATTTGTCAAGAGACATCCATGACGTGGGTTCAAGCCCTGCCTGTAGCCTTGCTGAGAGTCCGCATACAGCCAAGGAGAAGGGACAACATCAGTCCCTATGAAATATTATATGGCAGGCCATAGCAGGTTCCACATATCCCAGGGGAAATTCATATGAGAAGTAAAAATGATTTGCAAAAGTGTTTAATGGCTCTGAGTTCCACTTTGCAGAAGCTCCAGAGATTCGTCGTGTTATCCAAACCAATAGGATTGGACACAGCTGCTCATCCATTCCAGCCTGGAGACTGAGTCTACATCAAGTGGTGGGACAGCGACCCCTTGCAAGCCAAGTGGAAGGGACCATTCCAAGTTTTGCTGACCACTTTTACTGGGGTCAAGGTTGCTGGCAAGGGACCGTGGATCCACTACTCCAGGGTGAAGAAAGCTTCTGCTCCCAAAATCACCGAGATTTGATACAGAGACTGATACAAATCAGAAAGATGCAGTTTAAACTGTTTTTGACGTGTTTCCTGTTTGTCCAACTGGTAACCATGGTTCAAGGTTCACCCCATGATTTGCATAAGACTGTGGTCCAAAATGTGTCCAAAATTCTTAATAAGAGCGATTGCTAGATCTGTACTCAGTTACCACCCCTAGATGGGAAGGGTCAGTGGCCATTGATTGGCATTTTAATGGAAGAGAACCGCACTGAAATGTGGGAACCAATGAATAGCACCCTTCTGCCCCCCATTACCCTGAGTAGCCTGGTAGAGCATGCCAACTATAAGGTTCCTTGTGCAATTGTAAACGCCACAGGAAAAGCCGTTCTTCCTTCATATTGTCATCAGACCCATTTCAGGGAAATAATAGACCCAAGAATTGCAGCAAAGATGAAACTGACAGGGTGGAGACTGGCTCAGTCGTTTGGGATGGGGTTGTATTGGATATGTGGTAATAAGGCCTGGAAAGTTATGCCTGTGAACAAAGACCAGGCTTGTGCTATTGGGGCTGTGGTCTCAAATATAACAATATTTGACCATCTTGAAAAACCAAATGAGAAGAAAAAAAGGTCTCTTAATCCCCTCATTGAACGTCCCACACTTTTTCATAGCATAATCAGAGCCCTTGTACCCGCTTACGGAGTAGTTGAACTGGAAAGAACAGTTGTAAACATCTCGGCTGTCATTGAACGTATTGAGCAGCATACTGCAGATGCAATTTCAGCCTTACAGGAGGAAGTTGACAGTCTGTCCCGTGCAGTTATGCAAAACAGGGTAGCTCTCAATTTCAAACTTGCTGCACAAGGAGGTGTATGTGCTATTGTCAATACCACTTGTTGTTCTTATGTGGACCAAAGTGGAAGAATTAAGAAAGATTTAGATGACATTTGGAAGAGAACTCAAATTCTACATGAAGTAGCTTCTAGAAATAACACCTTAAAATTTGATCATGTTTTTGATACCCTCACCTCCTGATTACCAAACTGAGCCCAGGTAAAAGAAATATTCATAACAGCTGTAATTGTAGTTATTATCTGTGTAATTTGCTGTGGAGCAGCTGGTTGTGTAAACAGGTTCTGCGGGTAAAGAATAGAGACCAGACAAGACAAAGTTTTGTTAGTCTCTAAAACGGGGGCAATGATGCCATGAAGATTTTTGCCTTTTCTTTTATAGCCATTATACCTTTTTACAACTTCTGTATTCTTCGTGCTTTTTGCCGACATTCTTAGACTTGTTTGTCAAACTGAGAGACAAAACATTTTAGAAGCTTGGTAGCTAGGGATCAGTGTGCCCCAGAGCCCAAGGTCCTCTCCAGAACACATTCTGTAAAGCAAGATAGAACCATGGCAGGGGAAGGTTCCTTAGAGAAGGGGGCTCACTTGAGCCTCTCCTTGGGGAACCTTTGATAGATCTGCTAATTAGTAAAACCTATAATGTTATACCCGATGTTGGGGAGACACACACATACTCAGCGGGGTGCATCTCAATGCATACGACCTGGACGTGTGCGCCTAAGGATCCTTAAAATAAATCCCCAGGTAAAATCCCTTTTCCCCTTCTAACCATGTTTGACTCTCGATTTTAAGACCAGGAAAAGGCATCAAGGGGAGTCCCGCTTTCTCAGCAGGCCTCTGCAGCGAGTCTGTAGCCAACGTGTGGCTCTGCTGGCAGCCCAAATGTGCCGTTCCCTTGCCCAGCCTGGCTGCAGCTGGGGGATCTGCTGGGCACGGCTGGGGATTTTCATGGCCAAAATCCTCCAGCACCATCCTGTTTACATCTGCCCAGTCCTTTGTACAGCACAAATCTACCCTTCTTGCAGTTTAAACATGGAAATTATGGCAGATTGCCACCCTTGCACTGCTAATGTACAAATACACAAAAAGCAACTTCAGTTTAAAAATGACATTTGTTTTAAATTGCTACACCCACGCTGCTAATACATGAACATAAAACTATCAACTGAAGTTTACAAAACTAATTTATTGTTACAGTCATGCTATGTACATATATACAAATACCCACTTCAGTTAAAAAAAATTAATTTACTGGAACCCTCTACTACCACTACACACAAATATCAACTGAAGTTTAACAATTTAATTTATGACATAATTCTACAACTGTACGGCCCATATATGAATACAGAAATACAGATATCCCTCTCTAAAGAATCCCAGATCCAGAACTTAATAAATAGAATTCTAGAACTATACAATTCCATAAATCTGAAATGTAAGTAAATACATATCAAATACAAATACATATAAAAACACACAGATGTAAATATCTATTAAATATTTCATGTGAGATATAACGAGACATCTATAATACACACATATCAAATCCCTCTATAAATATGCAAATATCAATGTACTAATATAAAAATCATTCCAACCCCATCAATCGATCTCTAGAGGTACCCAACTGAACAAGTATGTAAATATAACTACAGATGTAAACAGATCGATATACATGCATCAATATACCCATACAAATAGATATACAGGTGTCAATATCCCCATTTTTCTAACGCTCTTAGTCATACTCCACACATTTATAACTAGAATTATATCAGGAGGGATTGCAGCCGCCGATATTCCCAGCCTCTCCCTTGGTCTCTTCCTCTTGTGCAGAGCAGCTCTCCTGGACGGGGACAGCAGATGGGACACCTGGGAAGCAAAGGGAACACTGAGTCAGGATCAGGACGTTTCCCTTGGCAGCAGCTGCACTTCCATCAGGGAAGAGAAATCTCAGAGCCTCCCCAGGAGGCTTAGAAAGCAAAACCAGGCCCAGCGGGCCGGGCTGTGGCGAGCGCAGCCCCGGCGGGACCGTCCCGCAGCCCCCGGCAGCGCGGCACAGCCGGCACCGCTCCCGGGCCCTGCCGGCGCAGCTGCCTTGCCCAAGGACAGCCCCTGTGCCGCCCGGGGCAGCCGCGCTGAGCGGCCCCAGCACGGGCAGGGCCCGCTCCTGCCCAGCCGGCCAGTGCCCGCGGCCAAAGCCCACGCCACCGTTTGTGCCTGCAGCTCCCACCCTGGTTTTTGCTTTGCCACCAGCGGTTCCTGCTGCTCCCGTCAGGTGTGGGCAGCCAAGACCGGGGGCTGAAAGTGCTGCTCAGCTGGGCCTGGCCGCCAGCCCAGCCCCCAGCATGGCCACAGGGCACGGAGCTGGCACAGCAGACAAGGCAATGGGGACAGAGGCAGCAGAGTGGGGATAGATGTGGCAGAGCAGCAGATGCCTTGACAGGTACCAAGAGACGTACCTAATTATCCATTGACATAAAACATGTGAAAGAGCGGCCTCTAGAATGAAAACCTTAGCTTGATAGGTGTCACTATAAACATCTAGAAGCAGAACTAGAGGGAGAGGGGTTCCAGCTGCCCCACCTTCACAGCTTCTCCCTCAGCCCCTTCGTCCTGCCCAGAGCCATCCTCCTGCAGAGGTTCAGCACGTGGGCGTGGAGGAAGCCAAGGGCTGCAGAGCCCCTGCACAGCTGCCATGGAGCTCTTGCCAAGCCCTGCCCAGCACCAGCCCCTGCCGGCCCTTGCCAGTGCCTTGGGCTGACTCAGGGCAGTGTGGAGAGGAGGGTGGGCAGCAGAGCCTGGCACATCCATACCTGGGCTTCTTGGGCTGGCAGAGCTTCCTGCATTTCTCCAGTCTTCTTTGGTGTGTCCTCCTCCTTTCCCTTTCTGGCTGCTATTCCCTGTCTTCTGGCCAGGCCTCTGCTCGCTGTCTTTTCCTTCTCTTTTTCTCTTCCTGGGGCTAGCAGCCTACAAGCCTTTAGCCACAAAGTTGGATTAGAGAGGCAAAGGTGGGAGGCACAAGCTCAGTCCCTTCTTGTTGGAACCAATGTGGGCTCCTTTTACCTTCCTGACACAGAAAGGCTCGTCAGGGCTTCGGCCTTGGCCAGCGACTCTGGGGAGCTCTGGTGGGTGTTTGGAGACAAAGCTGGAGGTGCCTGAAGCAGAAATTCTGGAGGTGGGGGGATGGAGGGATGAGGGGGATAAGGAGGGAGGGAGGAGAGAGTGGGAAAGGGAGGGAGGGATGAGGGAGGGATGAGGGAGGGAGGGAGGGAGGGAGGGAGGGAGGGAGGGAGGGAGGGAGGGAGGGAGGGAGGGAGGGAGGGAGGGTAGAAGGGAGGAAAGCAGGGAGGGAGGGAGGCCAGAGGCTGCAGAGCTGTGCTGTCAGGAGGAGGCACAGCAGCTCCTTGGCCCCATGACAAACTGCCTGTCTCCCTGGGACACATTGTTCCAGGATTTGTGCAGCTGCCATACCTCTGCTCTTTGGACCTCCAGCACCGTGGCCTCTTCTCCATCTCCCTGCCGGGTCTCAGGCAGGGAAGGGGATGCATCCAGATTGCTTTCTGCCTGGGGCTTGTTGTCTTCTCTTCCTGCAGGGCCACTTTGCTCTTCCCTGTGCATCTCTAGAAAGCAAAAGCATGTGCAGCAAAGTGACGACTTGGAAGACAAGAACAAAGAAACCAAAACCCACAGGCAAGCCCTACACTGCTTGGCCTCTTGATGCTGAGATTTCTGGGGCCCTGAGTCCCAGGCTGGGACAAGGCTCTGTTCCTGCTCCTACCTGTGCATAGCTCTGTGGGTGCTGGTGACTCGTTGGGGCCAGCTACCTGTTCCCCAAAGATGTCACCTGAGTTCTCCAGCGGGATGTCCACCAGAGCATTCGCCTGCACACAGGAAAGCCTTGCTCTCAGCTCAGAGGCCCGAGAGCGTGCCAAGCAGCCCTGGCCATCACGGCTGAGCCTTGCCTCTGCACAGGAGGAAGGCGCTGGCTGGGGGGCAGCTCTTGCAGGCAGCTCCCGCAGCAGCCTTGGCTGGACACAGGGGGCCGCCAGGCACAGGCACCTCTGGGCAGCCAAGTTGCCTTTGGCCAGCAAGGCTGCAGCCGGCTGCTGAAGCCAGCCTTACCTGCTTGTTCTCGGCCAGCATGGCCTCGAGCTCCAGCTGCTGCTCCTGCGGTGGGCTCAGCAGCTTTGGCCCCAGGCAGACGGCCAGGCTGCTGCAGGTCATTCTGCTGCTGGACACGTGCTGGCCGATGAGTCGCAGCAGTGCCAGCAGCTGCCTGAGGAGGAGCAGCTTTGCTGCGGGCAACTTCTTGGCCCCCCGAGGGAACAGGAAGGCAGCGTCCATCAGCAGGCCCACGTTGCCCACGGCCGTCCCCAGAGCTGGCCCCAGGCAGGGAGCAGCCAGCGGCTGCTGCGCAGCTCCGCAGGCGCTCTCGGCCAGCGCTCAGGGCTCCAGCGCTCCCGCGGGAAGGATGCAGGGCGTTGCTGCCCAGCTCCTGATTTCCCCCGAGCTCACGCAAGGGAACGCTCCCCGTGCATTGCCCCAAAATCAGACTGCCAGCCAGCAAGAGCAAGCTGTCCAAAAACACAGCCCCTTCAGGAGAGTGTCCCCTTTCAGGAGAGTGCCAGGCTTCCAGCAGTGCCTGCTGCGGAGCTGGAAGCTGCTGCCCACGTTTACTCTTTGAGCTGACAGATCTTGTCCTCCCTGCTGGCCATCTGCATCGCAGCCGTCCAGTCCTCGTAGAGGTCGGTGACGAGGAGCTTGCCGGGGATGCTTCCCAGGAAGTCCTGCCATGCCAAGGGCTGCCGGTGAGCCTTGGAGCACGGTGGCGCAGGCAGGAGCCTTTGCAGCTGCAGCTCAGGAGGACTCACCTTGAGGAGCATGGCCAGCAGCAGCACTGGCTGGCTTGCCATGTCGACGTGCAGGCCGTGGTCCAGGGCCTGCCGAAGCTCCTGTCAGGCTTTGGCGCTCTCTGCTTTCTGGAAGATGCCTTCTGTTGTGGGCCCTTCCTGGTGCAGGACAGCCAGCAGCTCCTGCAGGAGAGGCGGGAGGGCAGGGGCTTGTGTGAGGAGCTGCCCTGTTCGCAGAGCTCTGCCCCAGCCTGGGCTCGCTGCCTCCTGCTGCAAAGGGGCTGGGAGCAGGAGCCTGAGGCACGGCTGAAGAGCCCAGTGCCCCATGGCTGGGGGACATGCGTGGGGACACTGGCTGTGCAGCATCCAGAGGGAGGGACGGGCAGCCCTGTGCGGCCGCCTCACCTGGATGGGCCGGGGCAGCGTGCCGTCCTCCGCGCAGACGGCTGCCAGGGGCTGCCCGAAGAGCGCCCTGCTGCAGCCGGAGCCCTCCTGCCCTGGCGCCCGCGCAGCCCTGGCTGGGCCCCGCCGCAGAGCAAAGGGCCAGGGCAGCCACCTCCTCCTCGTCCTGCCGCTGCTGCTGCTGCTGCCGCTGCTGCCGGTCCCTGCTGCTGCAGAGGAAAAGAGAACCAAAGGCATCAGTGGAGACAGCCAGGCCAGCGCTGCCACAGCCTGCCCTGCCCTGCCCTCAGCACCGTGTGGAGCCATGCAGAACCCCAAGCAGTGAGCAGGCAACTGCAAGTGTGGCTGCACCTTGGAGGCTTCTGAGAGCTGGAGTGTCACTGGGAGAAGCTGCCCCGGGCCTGAGCCTGCCCTTCTCCAAGCTGTGGGCAGCACTGCAGGCTCTCTGTCCATGCACAACCATCTCCAGTGGTCACAGTCCAGCAGGTGCCCTTGCCCATGTCCAGGGGATGCCCTCCTCAGGGTGCCACAGCTGCATGGCCACACTTGGGGCACAAGTGAGGGCAGCTCGGCCAGAAGAAGAGATCGTCTTTGCTTTTACTTGGTCTCTAGTGAGGTGGAACATTCGGATGAGAGCTGGAGCATTCTGATGGAACACTGCATGGCTCAGCTGGGCTTGCTGGAATCTGTTAGGCACATTCGCTAACTCGATGGGCATTGCTAGGGCATCTGCTCTCCTGTTCCCTTTGGCATTAAATCCTGGCAGGTCAGTGTGTGATCTCACACACTATGCATGACATAGAATGGTTGCTTTCAGTGGGAGATCAGTTGAATCAATTTCGAAAGCAAGTTATGAAGTTTTGGGTTTGCAACCTCCTTTAGTAAGGCTCTCTCTGCCCTGGAAACTACACCTGCAACATAGGCTGAGTCAGTTATCAAATTAAATGGTTCACTGAACCACTCAAATGCCCTGACCATGGCTGCAAGTTCTGCCACTTCAGGATCCTTCAACTACCTGTACATCAGACTCCCACTTCTGAGTGCAGGGATACTTCCATGTGATGACAGACTTGCAGGAATGACCGCAGGCATCTGAAAAGATTGTCAAGGCATTTAATGGTTTTCTGCTTTGAATTTCTTTTGGAATCAGTTTGAAAAGGCAGACCTGGGGCTCAGTGGTGTGCCTGCTGGGACGACAGTGCTTCCTGTACCTTACAGATGGACTGTCTCACCTCCTCTGTTAGATGCCTGGGTGATGGGAGGTCATCTTTCCCTCACAGGAGGTTGAACAGAGGAGCGAGATCTTCTGTTGTCAGCTCTAGGAGAGGCCTCACCCAATTGATGGACCCGCAGAGCTGATGGAGTTCCTGCAAGGTCTTAGGGTTATCAATTATTTTGACTTGTTGGGGAACCACAGTCTGCTCATGGATTTTTAGTCCAAGGTATTTAAATGGAGAGGTTTTCTGGACCTTTTTGGCCTGGATTTCAAATCCATTTGCCTCTAAGGCCTCAATTACCTTCCCCAATGTCCAGTCTAAATAGGATTGGTTAGGAGCACACACCAAAACATCGTCCATATAGTGGAGCACTATTGCCTTTGCTGCTAACTTTCTGACAGGGGACAGAATGCGAGCTACATACCACTGGCAGATGGTGGGTGAGTTCTTCATGCCTTGTGGCAAAACTCACCACTGCTAGCGCTGCACGGGAGCCTTTCGGTCGATGGAAGGGACCGAGAAGGCAAACCAGGGCACATTGTCTGAGCGTAGTGGGATCTGGAAGAAACACTCTTTAATATCAATGACTGCTACCTTCCACTGCCTGGGGAGCATGGAGGGTGAAGGCATTCCGGGCTGCAGGGGTCCCATGTCCTCTATGACTGCATTTATTTTCCGCAAGTCCTGGAGGAGGCGCCACTGGTCTTTCCCCAGCTTTTTGATTCCAAATACCAGAGAATTCCAAGGGCTCTTACATGGTTCGATATTTCCTCTTTTCAATTGCTCCTCCATGAGTGTGCTGAGTGCCTTTAATCTGTCATTTTTCAAAGGCCATTGATCCATCCAGATGTGTTTGTCAGAGATCCAATTTAATTTCTGGAAGGGGCACTCCGCAGTGGCCTGTACAAAAAATGTTGGGGTTGAGATGGAATTTCGACTCGAGCCCCCCACTGGGACATGAGATCTCTGCCCCGCAATGGAAATCCAGAGTCAATTACAAAAGGACGGACTGATGCTATCTGTCCCTCTGGACCCTCAATTTGGACAAGTGCCTTGCTTCTTTGAGCAGATATAGATCCCCCCCCACCCGTCACAATACCTTCTGCCAGCTGCAGCTCCCAGTGTGACGGCCAGTTGTGGGAAGAAATGACTGTCACGTCTGCTCCCATGTCCATCATTCCTGCCAGGCTGATGTCTGAGCCTTGGCCAGACAGTTTGCAATTAAGCATGGGTTTGTCATTCCCAGCTGCCTCAGCCCAGAAGACAGAGGGGTTGTAGTCCTGTGGCGGACTACTGGGCATGAGAATAGCTTGGGCCACAACCTGGTTAGCAGCAAGAAAATAGGGAGGGTTAACACACTGGATATTGACAGTAAAGAACCCTTGTGGGCCCACTTGAACAATTTCTGGTGTAACACAAATGTCAGCTGGTGAATGTACAACATCTTTTAACACAAACAATATACAGTCTCTCAGACTCTCACAACTCACGACGATTCTCTGGGGTGTCACCGAGTCCATTTGAGTTGCAGTGGTCGTGGTAACCATTTTCCTGGTGGCAGTTTCTTCATTCATTCCCCCATGTGGCCCTGCCAATCCACACAGTCCTGTCAGTGTTTTGGCTGCATCCCATCGGCGGCAGGCGATGTCATTTTCCCTGGGGAGACAGCTCAGGAACCCTGATTAACTGAAGCCAGAGCTCTGCAGTTTTGGGCCAAGTGCCCTGGTTTGCCACACCTGTGACAGACCCAATTAGCATTTCTATTGCCCTGAGATGCTGTTGCATCAGCAGCGGCTGCAATTTCTATTAAGTTTTTCCCCGTTTTTAAATTTGGCTGATGAATTGGCACCAATGTCGTGCAAGCACGAATCATTTGACTTAAGGTCGGTGGAGGTTCGAATGGAAGACCCAAAACCACTCTATTACAAGCATCATTGGCATTAATCTTTGCAATTTGCGTTAGAATATGCTCTCTTGTTTTCGGATCTTCCACTTGTTTTTCCACTACCAGCCTCAGTTTATCCACAAAATCAATAAATGGCTCATTTTGCAGTTGCCGAATCTCAGTGTAATTCAATTGAGGTGCTAATTTAGGGGGCATCATTAAGAACGCTTGCTGTGCTGCTTGCTTTACAGCATTCAGGACCGGCTCTGGTGTATTTTGAGCCTGGTTCTGGGGCTTGGCTAATAACCCCTCACTGGTAAGGTGATCCGTAGAAACCCCCGCGTTGTTTGGATCCTGCAGTAAAATAAGGAGGACCTCTCCCAGTTGCTTTCTCCAACCTTCTTCCCATATTTGAAACTTGGATGGGGAAAGCAAGCAGGAGAAAATGCTTTTGAGGTCATGTGGCACAATCACTGTACCGGTGAGAGTTATCTTAAGAAGGTTCTTAAAATACTGATTCTCCCTCCCAAATGCTTTCTGGGCTTTGCAAAGCTCTTTCAGCCCTGCAGAATCAAAAGGTTTCCATGTGGGATTACTGCCAGTTCAATCATATGTTACAGGAACAGCAAAGGGATAGGAAGGGGCTGAGGAGACTCCTGGACCTGATTTCAACATGGTTCCGGTTTCTACCCCGTGGGAACTGGAATGGGGGGCGTGTGAGAGCCAGGAAGTCCTCCACAGGGGGCGGGGTTGGAGGACCAGGAGGCGTGGTCACAGGATGGGCGGGGATTCCCAACGCAGGGGGCAGTACCCAATGCATGGGAGGAACCCGATGACATCACATCTCGGGGAGGGGATAGGAAAGGGTTGGGGGTAAGAGGGTGAAAGGGCCTGGGGGAAGAACAAGGGGGGGAGGGGTGAACTGTGCCATGTGGTCAGCGCCATTGTTCAGACACGTGGAGTGGGGGGGGACAATGGCAAACAGCATTTAAAACAGTTTTCTGGGCTTACAACTGGGGAGGAGGGTAAGGGATACGGGGTTTGGGAAGAGGTCGAGGCAGCTTGACCAGAGCTACCCCAACAGGGTTGCTGAAAAGACTGAGAGGGGTCAGAGAGAAGGTAGCAACTCTGTGCCTCTGGGCATATCACCCCATTCAGTTTTCCCAACGAAGGGGAAGTGGGATGAGGAGCAGGAGGGGAGGAAGGAGGGATACAGGAAGAACTGCAAGGGGATTTGTGCTTTTCTTTTACTTTCTGATCCATTTTATGCAAGTCCCGAAGGACTAGAACTAGAGGAAAGAATTTTTCTCCAGAGGAGTCCCCTTTTCGCTTTAAATCAGTAATCTTATGCCCCACAGCCTTCCAGAAGGCAGGAGATTTTAAATTTGCAGGAGTCACTTGAGGAAGGTAAAAGAAAAGCCAGCGAACAAACTGTTTTAACAGACCCTTTGAAAATTTGAAACCAGTAACTGAAAGGAATTTCACAACTTGGAGAAAAACCTCTCTTTGGGGCTGAGAGAGTTTGGATCCCATCTCTCTTTGGGCACTTCTTCCGCCCACCACCTGAAAAAAAGAAAAAAGAAACAAAATATCAGGGACCAGGGATACTCGCACAAGTTTCAGACATCAGCACAAATTTGTCTGGTCCCACAGTAAAAAGCACAGGTTGGGTTCTCTGAGGCACAGCTGCTCTCCAAAGTCAGTTCAGTGCAGAGTGAGTGGGAGTTAGCAGCCTTCTCTCAGGGCACTGCTCCTAAAACAGAGCAGACTGCTCCGAGAGGCGTTAGCAGTCCAAAGTCGCTTCTTATCGCTGTCCACTGACAGCCACGATGTCGCAGGGATCCACTCGTGTGAGCCCCGTGCTTGGTGCGCCAACCTAATGAAGTTCTTGCTGCTCAGGGCACGAGCTCTGGCGTGCCCCAGGTCAGAGACAGCCCAGCTGCGTTACTTCTGCCCGCCGCGGAAGCGACTTCAGCATCAGGAAAAGAGCTGCTGGCTGAGTTAGCTAGCTGGCTTCTCGGCAGAGGAAACATGGCAGGAGCCGATGGTATCAGCTCACGTTAGCTCGGAGACAAAGGAAGAGAGAGGCTGTTCTGGTCTGGCTCCTAACAGATTTATTGTTAGAAGTTTCGCAACCCGAACGAGCTGGGAAGGGATG
Organism: Aphelocoma coerulescens; assembly: GCF_041296385.1. Taxonomy (NCBI): domain Eukaryota; kingdom Metazoa; phylum Chordata; class Aves; order Passeriformes; family Corvidae; genus Aphelocoma; species Aphelocoma coerulescens. Next base: position 223 of record NW_027183708.1, on the reverse strand, counting down.
GAATGCGATGGGATCCTCCCTGAGGCTTGTCCGCAGTTTTATAGAGTTTGAAAACTGCGGGGAAAGGGGAAAACAACCAATGAGTTACAAGCCAGGGGGAGGAAACAATTTCACAAGAACCACTGGGGGAAACCGAGGCGGGAGTTATAACAGAGAACCAGTGAACAACCAAGTAACTGAGAATTTTCCCGAACCGGGGGAGGCAGCTTGTACCCAGGCACTG
>NW_027183707.1:0-97993 GCF_041296385.1 Aphelocoma coerulescens | reverse complement strand
TCTCTACGCAGCCTCGAAACTGAGCACAACACGGTGCGGCTCGGGAGCTTCTTTCTCCGAGAAGACGTGCCGTCACATTATGCGCTCTGGCAGCTCCGTTGCCCACTCGCAGCGGCCGCTCCCAAAGGAAAAGGCTCCAGGAGTAAAAGCCACTGCCGGGCTGAACCTTCCCCTTGCCTCACGTCAAGCAGCAGAAACTGTCCGCTGCACTCCGTACTTCCCTTCTCCGCCGCATACTACCACTGTGATCTCTGCATCTCGAGGCATAAACCGAGCACAGTTGTTTCCAGGGAAAGCTGGAAGAGCAATGGGTAACAGCACGAGTAGCTGCAAGTTGAGCTTTCTGTTTCCGACTGCTAACGCGAATCCGCCAACAAAGCGAGTGGCAGGCACGCTTCCTCTTGCAGCCTGTGCCATTCGCACAGCAGCTCGGTGCTCTGCGCCTTCCTTCTGATGCCCTTCGTACCACGGCGCGCTTTCGTTCTGCTGGAGAAGACGAGCAGTCGTCTGCTTCTCGCCCAGAGAGCACGGTGCCGGCAGCGAAAGCCTCCAGGCTGCTGCTGCTTCTGCCGAAACACGCCGGGGCTGCATGCACTTTCTCTCTCAGCGCCAGCTAGCACCACATTCTGTCTGCGTTGTAGCCTGAATCTTAAGGGAAAGATTCTCGGCTGCGTCTCGCACACAAAACAGCTTTAGGTCAGCAAGCTTACCCAGAGCTTGTCCGCGGCGCGTGAGAACCTGTATTTGCATCAGCTTTCCAGTGGCAGCCCTCTTTCCCTTACAGCCTGCACAGCGCCGTCAGATCGTGGTGCTCTCTGCCCCTTCCTTCTCAGTTCCAAGTACCACCGCGCACCGTCCAGCCTTGCAGGGAGCAAAGACGCGGACAGAGGTCTCGCACAGAAGAACGTGCCAGGAAGAAGCCATGCTCTTTCTCTCTCCTCGTCGTCGCCCAGACTGGGGTGCTGTGTCGAAAGTCTTGGCCAGCGAAAGGCTCATCCAGCAAGGGCTTGTCTCCTGACGCATTTCGTGGCGCTGGAGCTACACAGACCGTTTGGATAACTGTAAAACAGCAAGAAAATGATTGCGCCTCGAGCTGAGGAAAATCCGTGCACAGCACGCTGTGGATGCGTGCAGTATACACTCTGGAGAGCGGGACAGCTGAAAGCCGTCGCTGGGCTTCAGTTCTGCCCGGACCACAGAAGGCGAAGAACGGAGCAGCTGGGCAGCGGGCTAATGTACTCCGTGCAGCGAGTTCCAAAGTCCAGCCGAGAGCTGCTTCACGAGCAGATTCAGCCGAGAATGCTGTGGCTGCTTCAGAAAGTTAGGCGCAGCCCTTGCACTCCAGCACACAACCTGGCCAGAAGCAGTTTCTCACACCTCCAGTGTTGCAGAGTCCATGCAGCTTGAGCACACCCAGGAGGGCGCGTCCAGAAAGAAGGCGTTCCTCAAGTGCCCCTTCTCTACGCAGCCTCGAAACTGAGCACAACACGGTGCGGCTCGGGAGCTTCTTTCTCCGAGAAGACGTGCCGTCACATTATGCGCTCTGGCAGCTCCGTTGCCCACTCGCAGCGGCCGCTCCCAAAGGAAAAGGCTCCAGGAGTAAAAGCCACTGCCGGGCTGAACCTTCCCCTTGCCTCACGTCAAGCAGCAGAAACTGTCCGCTGCACTCCGTACTTCCCTTCTCCGCCGCATACTACCACTGTGATCTCTGCATCTCGAGGCATAAACCGAGCACAGTTGTTTCCAGGGAAAGCTGGAAGAGCAATGGGTAACAGCACGAGTAGCTGCAAGTTGAGCTTTCTGTTTCCGACTGCTAACGCGAATCCGCCAACAAAGCGAGTGGCAGGCACGCTTCCTCTTGCAGCCTGTGCCATTCGCACAGCAGCTCGGTGCTCTGCGCCTTCCTTCTGATGCCCTTCGTACCACGGCGCGCTTTCGTTCTGCTGGAGAAGACGAGCAGTCGTCTGCTTCTCGCCCAGAGAGCACGGTGCCGGCAGCGAAAGCCTCCAGGCTGCTGCTGCTTCTGCCGAAACACGCCGGGGCTGCATGCACTTTCTCTCTCAGCGCCAGCTAGCACCACATTCTGTCTGCGTTGTAGCCTGAATCTTAAGGGAAAGATTCTCGGCTGCGTCTCGCACACAAAACAGCTTTAGGTCAGCAAGCTTACCCAGAGCTTGTCCGCGGCGCGTGAGAACCTGTATTTGCATCAGCTTTCCAGTGGCAGCCCTCTTTCCCTTACAGCCTGCACAGCGCCGTCAGATCGTGGTGCTCTCTGCCCCTTCCTTCTCAGTTCCAAGTACCACCGCGCACCGTCCAGCCTTGCAGGGAGCAAAGACGCGGACAGAGGTCTCGCACAGAAGAACGTGCCAGGAAGAAGCCATGCTCTTTCTCTCTCCTCGTCGTCGCCCAGACTGGGGTGCTGTGTCGAAAGTCTTGGCCAGCGAAAGGCTCATCCAGCAAGGGCTTGTCTCCTGACGCATTTCGTGGCGCTGGAGCTACACAGACCGTTTGGATAACTGTAAAACAGCAAGAAAATGATTGCGCCTCGAGCTGAGGAAAATCCGTGCACAGCACGCTGTGGATGCGTGCAGTATACACTCTGGAGAGCGGGACAGCTGAAAGCCGTCGCTGGGCTTCAGTTCTGCCCGGACCACAGAAGGCGAAGAACGGAGCAGCTGGGCAGCGGGCTAATGTACTCCGTGCAGCGAGTTCCAAAGTCCAGCCGAGAGCTGCTTCACGAGCAGATTCAGCCGAGAATGCTGTGGCTGCTTCAGAAAGTTAGGCGCAGCCCTTGCACTCCAGCACACAACCTGGCCAGAAGCAGTTTCTCACACCTCCAGTGTTGCAGAGTCCATGCAGCTTGAGCACACCCAGGAGGGCGCGTCCAGAAAGAAGGCGTTCCTCAAGTGCCCCTTCTCTACGCAGCCTCGAAACTGAGCACAACACGGTGCGGCTCGGGAGCTTCTTTCTCCGAGAAGACGTGCCGTCACATTATGCGCTCTGGCAGCTCCGTTGCCCACTCGCAGCGGCCGCTCCCAAAGGAAAAGGCTCCAGGAGTAAAAGCCACTGCCGGGCTGAACCTTCCCCTTGCCTCACGTCAAGCAGCAGAAACTGTCCGCTGCACTCCGTACTTCCCTTCTCCGCCGCATACTACCACTGTGATCTCTGCATCTCGAGGCATAAACCGAGCACAGTTGTTTCCAGGGAAAGCTGGAAGAGCAATGGGTAACAGCACGAGTAGCTGCAAGTTGAGCTTTCTGTTTCCGACTGCTAACGCGAATCCGCCAACAAAGCGAGTGGCAGGCACGCTTCCTCTTGCAGCCTGTGCCATTCGCACAGCAGCTCGGTGCTCTGCGCCTTCCTTCTGATGCCCTTCGTACCACGGCGCGCTTTCGTTCTGCTGGAGAAGACGAGCAGTCGTCTGCTTCTCGCCCAGAGAGCACGGTGCCGGCAGCGAAAGCCTCCAGGCTGCTGCTGCTTCTGCCGAAACACGCCGGGGCTGCATGCACTTTCTCTCTCAGCGCCAGCTAGCACCACATTCTGTCTGCGTTGTAGCCTGAATCTTAAGGGAAAGATTCTCGGCTGCGTCTCGCACACAAAACAGCTTTAGGTCAGCAAGCTTACCCAGAGCTTGTCCGCGGCGCGTGAGAACCTGTATTTGCATCAGCTTTCCAGTGGCAGCCCTCTTTCCCTTACAGCCTGCACAGCGCCGTCAGATCGTGGTGCTCTCTGCCCCTTCCTTCTCAGTTCCAAGTACCACCGCGCACCGTCCAGCCTTGCAGGGAGCAAAGACGCGGACAGAGGTCTCGCACAGAAGAACGTGCCAGGAAGAAGCCATGCTCTTTCTCTCTCCTCGTCGTCGCCCAGACTGGGGTGCTGTGTCGAAAGTCTTGGCCAGCGAAAGGCTCATCCAGCAAGGGCTTGTCTCCTGACGCATTTCGTGGCGCTGGAGCTACACAGACCGTTTGGATAACTGTAAAACAGCAAGAAAATGATTGCGCCTCGAGCTGAGGAAAATCCGTGCACAGCACGCTGTGGATGCGTGCAGTATACACTCTGGAGAGCGGGACAGCTGAAAGCCGTCGCTGGGCTTCAGTTCTGCCCGGACCACAGAAGGCGAAGAACGGAGCAGCTGGGCAGCGGGCTAATGTACTCCGTGCAGCGAGTTCCAAAGTCCAGCCGAGAGCTGCTTCACGAGCAGATTCAGCCGAGAATGCTGTGGCTGCTTCAGAAAGTTAGGCGCAGCCCTTGCACTCCAGCACACAACCTGGCCAGAAGCAGTTTCTCACACCTCCAGTGTTGCAGAGTCCATGCAGCTTGAGCACACCCAGGAGGGCGCGTCCAGAAAGAAGGCGTTCCTCAAGTGCCCCTTCTCTACGCAGCCTCGAAACTGAGCACAACACGGTGCGGCTCGGGAGCTTCTTTCTCCGAGAAGACGTGCCGTCACATTATGCGCTCTGGCAGCTCCGTTGCCCACTCGCAGCGGCCGCTCCCAAAGGAAAAGGCTCCAGGAGTAAAAGCCACTGCCGGGCTGAACCTTCCCCTTGCCTCACGTCAAGCAGCAGAAACTGTCCGCTGCACTCCGTACTTCCCTTCTCCGCCGCATACTACCACTGTGATCTCTGCATCTCGAGGCATAAACCGAGCACAGTTGTTTCCAGGGAAAGCTGGAAGAGCAATGGGTAACAGCACGAGTAGCTGCAAGTTGAGCTTTCTGTTTCCGACTGCTAACGCGAATCCGCCAACAAAGCGAGTGGCAGGCACGCTTCCTCTTGCAGCCTGTGCCATTCGCACAGCAGCTCGGTGCTCTGCGCCTTCCTTCTGATGCCCTTCGTACCACGGCGCGCTTTCGTTCTGCTGGAGAAGACGAGCAGTCGTCTGCTTCTCGCCCAGAGAGCACGGTGCCGGCAGCGAAAGCCTCCAGGCTGCTGCTGCTTCTGCCGAAACACGCCGGGGCTGCATGCACTTTCTCTCTCAGCGCCAGCTAGCACCACATTCTGTCTGCGTTGTAGCCTGAATCTTAAGGGAAAGATTCTCGGCTGCGTCTCGCACACAAAACAGCTTTAGGTCAGCAAGCTTACCCAGAGCTTGTCCGCGGCGCGTGAGAACCTGTATTTGCATCAGCTTTCCAGTGGCAGCCCTCTTTCCCTTACAGCCTGCACAGCGCCGTCAGATCGTGGTGCTCTCTGCCCCTTCCTTCTCAGTTCCAAGTACCACCGCGCACCGTCCAGCCTTGCAGGGAGCAAAGACGCGGACAGAGGTCTCGCACAGAAGAACGTGCCAGGAAGAAGCCATGCTCTTTCTCTCTCCTCGTCGTCGCCCAGACTGGGGTGCTGTGTCGAAAGTCTTGGCCAGCGAAAGGCTCATCCAGCATGGGCTTGTCTCCTGACGCATTTCGTGGCGCTGGAGCTACACAGACCGTTTGGATAACTGTAAAACAGCAAGAAAATGATTGCGCCTCGAGCTGAGGAAAATCCGTGCACAGCACGCTGTGGATGCGTGCAGTATACACTCTGGAGAGCGGGACAGCTGAAAGCCGTCGCTGGGCTTCAGTTCTGCCCGGACCACAGAAGGCGAAGAACGGAGCAGCTGGGCAGCGGGCTAATGTACTCCGTGCAGCGAGTTCCAAAGTCCAGCCGAGAGCTGCTTCACGAGCAGATTCAGCCGAGAATGCTGTGGCTGCTTCAGAAAGTTAGGCGCAGCCCTTGCACTCCAGCACACAACCTGGCCAGAAGCAGTTTCTCACACCTCCAGTGTTGCAGAGTCCATGCAGCTTGAGCACACCCAGGAGGGCGCGTCCAGAAAGAAGGCGTTCCTCAAGTGCCCCTTCTCTACGCAGCCTCGAAACTGAGCACAACACGGTGCGGCTCGGGAGCTTCTTTCTCCGAGAAGACGTGCCGTCACATTATGCGCTCTGGCAGCTCCGTTGCCCACTCGCAGCGGCCGCTCCCAAAGGAAAAGGCTCCAGGAGTAAAAGCCACTGCCGGGCTGAACCTTCCCCTTGCCTCACGTCAAGCAGCAGAAACTGTCCGCTGCACTCCGTACTTCCCTTCTCCGCCGCATACTACCACTGTGATCTCTGCATCTCGAGGCATAAACCGAGCACAGTTGTTTCCAGGGAAAGCTGGAAGAGCAATGGGTAACAGCACGAGTAGCTGCAAGTTGAGCTTTCTGTTTCCGACTGCTAACGCGAATCCGCCAACAAAGCGAGTGGCAGGCACGCTTCCTCTTGCAGCCTGTGCCATTCGCACAGCAGCTCGGTGCTCTGCGCCTTCCTTCTGATGCCCTTCGTACCACGGCGCGCTTTCGTTCTGCTGGAGAAGACGAGCAGTCGTCTGCTTCTCGCCCAGAGAGCACGGTGCCGGCAGCGAAAGCCTCCAGGCTGCTGCTGCTTCTGCCGAAACACGCCGGGGCTGCATGCACTTTCTCTCTCAGCGCCAGCTAGCACCACATTCTGTCTGCGTTGTAGCCTGAATCTTAAGGGAAAGATTCTCGGCTGCGTCTCGCACACAAAACAGCTTTAGGTCAGCAAGCTTACCCAGAGCTTGTCCGCGGCGCGTGAGAACCTGTATTTGCATCAGCTTTCCAGTGGCAGCCCTCTTTCCCTTACAGCCTGCACAGCGCCGTCAGATCGTGGTGCTCTCTGCCCCTTCCTTCTCAGTTCCAAGTACCACCGCGCACCGTCCAGCCTTGCAGGGAGCAAAGACGCGGACAGAGGTCTCGCACAGAAGAACGTGCCAGGAAGAAGCCATGCTCTTTCTCTCTCCTCGTCGTCGCCCAGACTGGGGTGCTGTGTCGAAAGTCTTGGCCAGCGAAAGGCTCATCCAGCAAGGGCTTGTCTCCTGACGCATTTCGTGGCGCTGGAGCTACACAGACCGTTTGGATAACTGTAAAACAGCAAGAAAATGATTGCGCCTCGAGCTGAGGAAAATCCGTGCACAGCACGCTGTGGATGCGTGCAGTATACACTCTGGAGAGCGGGACAGCTGAAAGCCGTCGCTGGGCTTCAGTTCTGCCCGGACCACAGAAGGCGAAGAACGGAGCAGCTGGGCAGCGGGCTAATGTACTCCGTGCAGCGAGTTCCAAAGTCCAGCCGAGAGCTGCTTCACGAGCAGATTCAGCCGAGAATGCTGTGGCTGCTTCAGAAAGTTAGGCGCAGCCCTTGCACTCCAGCACACAACCTGGCCAGAAGCAGTTTCTCACACCTCCAGTGTTGCAGAGTCCATGCAGCTTGAGCACACCCAGGAGGGCGCGTCCAGAAAGAAGGCGTTCCTCAAGTGCCCCTTCTCTACGCAGCCTCGAAACTGAGCACAACACGGTGCGGCTCGGGAGCTTCTTTCTCCGAGAAGACGTGCCGTCACATTATGCGCTCTGGCAGCTCCGTTGCCCACTCGCAGCGGCCGCTCCCAAAGGAAAAGGCTCCAGGAGTAAAAGCCACTGCCGGGCTGAACCTTCCCCTTGCCTCACGTCAAGCAGCAGAAACTGTCCGCTGCACTCCGTACTTCCCTTCTCCGCCGCATACTACCACTGTGATCTCTGCATCTCGAGGCATAAACCGAGCACAGTTGTTTCCAGGGAAAGCTGGAAGAGCAATGGGTAACAGCACGAGTAGCTGCAAGTTGAGCTTTCTGTTTCCGACTGCTAACGCGAATCCGCCAACAAAGCGAGTGGCAGGCACGCTTCCTCTTGCAGCCTGTGCCATTCGCACAGCAGCTCGGTGCTCTGCGCCTTCCTTCTGATGCCCTTCGTACCACGGCGCGCTTTCGTTCTGCTGGAGAAGACGAGCAGTCGTCTGCTTCTCGCCCAGAGAGCACGGTGCCGGCAGCGAAAGCCTCCAGGCTGCTGCTGCTTCTGCCGAAACACGCCGGGGCTGCATGCACTTTCTCTCTCAGCGCCAGCTAGCACCACATTCTGTCTGCGTTGTAGCCTGAATCTTAAGGGAAAGATTCTCGGCTGCGTCTCGCACACAAAACAGCTTTAGGTCAGCAAGCTTACCCAGAGCTTGTCCGCGGCGCGTGAGAACCTGTATTTGCATCAGCTTTCCAGTGGCAGCCCTCTTTCCCTTACAGCCTGCACAGCGCCGTCAGATCGTGGTGCTCTCTGCCCCTTCCTTCTCAGTTCCAAGTACCACCGCGCACCGTCCAGCCTTGCAGGGAGCAAAGACGCGGACAGAGGTCTCGCACAGAAGAACGTGCCAGGAAGAAGCCATGCTCTTTCTCTCTCCTCGTCGTCGCCCAGACTGGGGTGCTGTGTCGAAAGTCTTGGCCAGCGAAAGGCTCATCCAGCAAGGGCTTGTCTCCTGACGCATTTCGTGGCGCTGGAGCTACACAGACCGTTTGGATAACTGTAAAACAGCAAGAAAATGATTGCGCCTCGAGCTGAGGAAAATCCGTGCACAGCACGCTGTGGATGCGTGCAGTATACACTCTGGAGAGCGGGACAGCTGAAAGCCGTCGCTGGGCTTCAGTTCTGCCCGGACCACAGAAGGCGAAGAACGGAGCAGCTGGGCAGCGGGCTAATGTACTCCGTGCAGCGAGTTCCAAAGTCCAGCCGAGAGCTGCTTCACGAGCAGATTCAGCCGAGAATGCTGTGGCTGCTTCAGAAAGTTAGGCGCAGCCCTTGCACTCCAGCACACAACCTGGCCAGAAGCAGTTTCTCACACCTCCAGTGTTGCAGAGTCCATGCAGCTTGAGCACACCCAGGAGGGCGCGTCCAGAAAGAAGGCGTTCCTCAAGTGCCCCTTCTCTACGCAGCCTCGAAACTGAGCACAACACGGTGCGGCTCGGGAGCTTCTTTCTCCGAGAAGACGTGCCGTCACATTATGCGCTCTGGCAGCTCCGTTGCCCACTCGCAGCGGCCGCTCCCAAAGGAAAAGGCTCCAGGAGTAAAAGCCACTGCCGGGCTGAACCTTCCCCTTGCCTCACGTCAAGCAGCAGAAACTGTCCGCTGCACTCCGTACTTCCCTTCTCCGCCGCATACTACCACTGTGATCTCTGCATCTCGAGGCATAAACCGAGCACAGTTGTTTCCAGGGAAAGCTGGAAGAGCAATGGGTAACAGCACGAGTAGCTGCAAGTTGAGCTTTCTGTTTCCGACTGCTAACGCGAATCCGCCAACAAAGCGAGTGGCAGGCACGCTTCCTCTTGCAGCCTGTGCCATTCGCACAGCAGCTCGGTGCTCTGCGCCTTCCTTCTGATGCCCTTCGTACCACGGCGCGCTTTCGTTCTGCTGGAGAAGACGAGCAGTCGTCTGCTTCTCGCCCAGAGAGCACGGTGCCGGCAGCGAAAGCCTCCAGGCTGCTGCTGCTTCTGCCGAAACACGCCGGGGCTGCATGCACTTTCTCTCTCAGCGCCAGCTAGCACCACATTCTGTCTGCGTTGTAGCCTGAATCTTAAGGGAAAGATTCTCGGCTGCGTCTCGCACACAAAACAGCTTTAGGTCAGCAAGCTTACCCAGAGCTTGTCCGCGGCGCGTGAGAACCTGTATTTGCATCAGCTTTCCAGTGGCAGCCCTCTTTCCCTTACAGCCTGCACAGCGCCGTCAGATCGTGGTGCTCTCTGCCCCTTCCTTCTCAGTTCCAAGTACCACCGCGCACCGTCCAGCCTTGCAGGGAGCAAAGACGCGGACAGAGGTCTCGCACAGAAGAACGTGCCAGGAAGAAGCCATGCTCTTTCTCTCTCCTCGTCGTCGCCCAGACTGGGGTGCTGTGTCGAAAGTCTTGGCCAGCGAAAGGCTCATCCAGCAAGGGCTTGTCTCCTGACGCATTTCGTGGCGCTGGAGCTACACAGACCGTTTGGATAACTGTAAAACAGCAAGAAAATGATTGCGCCTCGAGCTGAGGAAAATCCGTGCACAGCACGCTGTGGATGCGTGCAGTATACACTCTGGAGAGCGGGACAGCTGAAAGCCGTCGCTGGGCTTCAGTTCTGCCCGGACCACAGAAGGCGAAGAACGGAGCAGCTGGGCAGCGGGCTAATGTACTCCGTGCAGCGAGTTCCAAAGTCCAGCCGAGAGCTGCTTCACGAGCAGATTCAGCCGAGAATGCTGTGGCTGCTTCAGAAAGTTAGGCGCAGCCCTTGCACTCCAGCACACAACCTGGCCAGAAGCAGTTTCTCACACCTCCAGTGTTGCAGAGTCCATGCAGCTTGAGCACACCCAGGAGGGCGCGTCCAGAAAGAAGGCGTTCCTCAAGTGCCCCTTCTCTACGCAGCCTCGAAACTGAGCACAACACGGTGCGGCTCGGGAGCTTCTTTCTCCGAGAAGACGTGCCGTCACATTATGCGCTCTGGCAGCTCCGTTGCCCACTCGCAGCGGCCGCTCCCAAAGGAAAAGGCTCCAGGAGTAAAAGCCACTGCCGGGCTGAACCTTCCCCTTGCCTCACGTCAAGCAGCAGAAACTGTCCGCTGCACTCCGTACTTCCCTTCTCCGCCGCATACTACCACTGTGATCTCTGCATCTCGAGGCATAAACCGAGCACAGTTGTTTCCAGGGAAAGCTGGAAGAGCAATGGGTAACAGCACGAGTAGCTGCAAGTTGAGCTTTCTGTTTCCGACTGCTAACGCGAATCCGCCAACAAAGCGAGTGGCAGGCACGCTTCCTCTTGCAGCCTGTGCCATTCGCACAGCAGCTCGGTGCTCTGCGCCTTCCTTCTGATGCCCTTCGTACCACGGCGCGCTTTCGTTCTGCTGGAGAAGACGAGCAGTCGTCTGCTTCTCGCCCAGAGAGCACGGTGCCGGCAGCGAAAGCCTCCAGGCTGCTGCTGCTTCTGCCGAAACACGCCGGGGCTGCATGCACTTTCTCTCTCAGCGCCAGCTAGCACCACATTCTGTCTGCGTTGTAGCCTGAATCTTAAGGGAAAGATTCTCGGCTGCGTCTCGCACACAAAACAGCTTTAGGTCAGCAAGCTTACCCAGAGCTTGTCCGCGGCGCGTGAGAACCTGTATTTGCATCAGCTTTCCAGTGGCAGCCCTCTTTCCCTTACAGCCTGCACAGCGCCGTCAGATCGTGGTGCTCTCTGCCCCTTCCTTCTCAGTTCCAAGTACCACCGCGCACCGTCCAGCCTTGCAGGGAGCAAAGACGCGGACAGAGGTCTCGCACAGAAGAACGTGCCAGGAAGAAGCCATGCTCTTTCTCTCTCCTCGTCGTCGCCCAGACTGGGGTGCTGTGTCGAAAGTCTTGGCCAGCGAAAGGCTCATCCAGCAAGGGCTTGTCTCCTGACGCATTTCGTGGCGCTGGAGCTACACAGACCGTTTGGATAACTGTAAAACAGCAAGAAAATGATTGCGCCTCGAGCTGAGGAAAATCCGTGCACAGCACGCTGTGGATGCGTGCAGTATACACTCTGGAGAGCGGGACAGCTGAAAGCCGTCGCTGGGCTTCAGTTCTGCCCGGACCACAGAAGGCGAAGAACGGAGCAGCTGGGCAGCGGGCTAATGTACTCCGTGCAGCGAGTTCCAAAGTCCAGCCGAGAGCTGCTTCACGAGCAGATTCAGCCGAGAATGCTGTGGCTGCTTCAGAAAGTTAGGCGCAGCCCTTGCACTCCAGCACACAACCTGGCCAGAAGCAGTTTCTCACACCTCCAGTGTTGCAGAGTCCATGCAGCTTGAGCACACCCAGGAGGGCGCGTCCAGAAAGAAGGCGTTCCTCAAGTGCCCCTTCTCTACGCAGCCTCGAAACTGAGCACAACACGGTGCGGCTCGGGAGCTTCTTTCTCCGAGAAGACGTGCCGTCACATTATGCGCTCTGGCAGCTCCGTTGCCCACTCGCAGCGGCCGCTCCCAAAGGAAAAGGCTCCAGGAGTAAAAGCCACTGCCGGGCTGAACCTTCCCCTTGCCTCACGTCAAGCAGCAGAAACTGTCCGCTGCACTCCGTACTTCCCTTCTCCGCCGCATACTACCACTGTGATCTCTGCATCTCGAGGCATAAACCGAGCACAGTTGTTTCCAGGGAAAGCTGGAAGAGCAATGGGTAACAGCACGAGTAGCTGCAAGTTGAGCTTTCTGTTTCCGACTGCTAACGCGAATCCGCCAACAAAGCGAGTGGCAGGCACGCTTCCTCTTGCAGCCTGTGCCATTCGCACAGCAGCTCGGTGCTCTGCGCCTTCCTTCTGATGCCCTTCGTACCACGGCGCGCTTTCGTTCTGCTGGAGAAGACGAGCAGTCGTCTGCTTCTCGCCCAGAGAGCACGGTGCCGGCAGCGAAAGCCTCCAGGCTGCTGCTGCTTCTGCCGAAACACGCCGGGGCTGCATGCACTTTCTCTCTCAGCGCCAGCTAGCACCACATTCTGTCTGCGTTGTAGCCTGAATCTTAAGGGAAAGATTCTCGGCTGCGTCTCGCACACAAAACAGCTTTAGGTCAGCAAGCTTACCCAGAGCTTGTCCGCGGCGCGTGAGAACCTGTATTTGCATCAGCTTTCCAGTGGCAGCCCTCTTTCCCTTACAGCCTGCACAGCGCCGTCAGATCGTGGTGCTCTCTGCCCCTTCCTTCTCAGTTCCAAGTACCACCTGCGCACCGTCCAGCCTTGCAGGGAGCAAAGACGCGGACAGAGGTCTCGCACAGAAGAACGTGCCAGGAAGAAGCCATGCTCTTTCTCTCTCCTCGTCGTCGCCCAGACTGGGGTGCTGTGTCGAAAGTCTTGGCCAGCGAAAGGCTCATCCAGCAAGGGCTTGTCTCCTGACGCATTTCGTGGCGCTGGAGCTACACAGACCGTTTGGATAACTGTAAAACAGCAAGAAAATGATTGCGCCTCGAGCTGAGGAAAATCCGTGCACAGCACGCTGTGGATGCGTGCAGTATACACTCTGGAGAGCGGGACAGCTGAAAGCCGTCGCTGGGCTTCAGTTCTGCCCGGACCACAGAAGGCGAAGAACGGAGCAGCTGGGCAGCGGGCTAATGTACTCCGTGCAGCGAGTTCCAAAGTCCAGCCGAGAGCTGCTTCACGAGCAGATTCAGCCGAGAATGCTGTGGCTGCTTCAGAAAGTTAGGCGCAGCCCTTGCACTCCAGCACACAACCTGGCCAGAAGCAGTTTCTCACACCTCCAGTGTTGCAGAGTCCATGCAGCTTGAGCACACCCAGGAGGGCGCGTCCAGAAAGAAGGCGTTCCTCAAGTGCCCCTTCTCTACGCAGCCTCGAAACTGAGCACAACACGGTGCGGCTCGGGAGCTTCTTTCTCCGAGAAGACGTGCCGTCACATTATGCGCTCTGGCAGCTCCGTTGCCCACTCGCAGCGGCCGCTCCCAAAGGAAAAGGCTCCAGGAGTAAAAGCCACTGCCGGGCTGAACCTTCCCCTTGCCTCACGTCAAGCAGCAGAAACTGTCCGCTGCACTCCGTACTTGTACTTCCCTTCTCCGCCGCATACTACCACTGTGATCTCTGCATCTCGAGGCATAAACCGAGCACAGTTGTTTCCAGGGAAAGCTGGAAGAGCAATGGGTAACAGCACGAGTAGCTGCAAGTTGAGCTTTCTGTTTCCGACTGCTAACGCGAATCCGCCAACAAAGCGAGTTGGCAGGCACGCTTCCTCTTGCAGCCTGTTGCCATTCGCACAGCAGCTCGGTGCTCTGCGCCTTCCTTCTGATGCCCTTCGTACCACGGCGCGCTTTCGTTCTGCTGGAGAAGACGAGCAGTCCGTCTGCTTCTCGCCCAGAGAGCACGGTGCCGGCAGCGAAAGCCTCCAGGCTGCTGCTGCTTCTGCCGAAACACGCCGGGGCTGCATGCACTTTCTCTCTCAGCGCCAGCTAGCACCACATTCTGTCTGCGTTGTAGCCTGAATCTTAAGGGAAAGATTCTCGGCTGCGTCTCGCACACAAAACAGCTTTAGGTCAGCAAGCTTACCCAGAGCTTGTCCGCGGCGCGTGAGAACCTGTATTTGCATCAGCTTTCCAGTGGCAGCCCTCTTTCCCTTACAGCCTGCACAGCGCCGTCAGATCGTGGTGCTCTCTGCCCCCTTCCTTCTCAGTTCCAAGTACCACCGCGCACCGTCCAGCCTTGCAGGGAGCAAAGACGCGGACAGAGGTCTCGCACAGAAGAACGTGCCAGGAAGAAGCCATGCTCTTTCTCTCTCCTCGTCGTCGCCCAGATTGGGGTGCTGTGTCGAAAGTCTTGGCCAGCGAAAGGCTCATCCAGCAAGGGCTTGTCTCCTGACGCATTTCGTGGCGCTGGAGCTACACAGACCCGTTTGGATAACTGTAAAACAGCAAGAAAATGATTGCGCCTCGAGCTGAGGAAAATCCGTGCACAGCACGCTGTGGATGCGTGCAGTATACACTCTGGAGAGCGGGACAGCTGAAAGCCGTCGCTGGGCTTCAGTTCTGCCCGGACCACAGAAGGCGAAGAACGGAGCAGCTGGGCAGCGGGCTAATGTACTCCGTGCAGCGAGTTCCAAAGTCCAGCCGAGAGCTGCTTCACGAGCAGATTCAGCGAGAATGCTGTGGCTGCTTCAGAAAGTTAGGCGCAGCCCTTGCACTCCAGCACACAACCTGGCCAGAAGCAGTTTCTCACACCTCCAGTGTTGCAGAGTCCATGCAGCTTGAGCACACCAGGAGGGCGCGTCCAGAAAGAAGGCGTTCCTCAAGTGCCCCTTCTCTACGCAGCCTCGAAACTGAGCACAACACGGTGCGGCTCGGGAGCTTCTTTCTCCGAGAAGACGTGCCGTCACATTATGCGCTCTGGCAGCTCCGTTGCCCACTCGCAGCGGGCCGCTCCCAAAGGAAAAGGCTCCAGGAGTAAAAGCCACTGCCGGGCTGAACCTTCCCCTTGCCTCACGTCAAGCAGCAGAAACTGTCCGCTGCACTCCGTACTTCCCTTCTCCGCGCATACTACCACTGTGATCTCTGCATCTCGAGGCATAAACCGAGCACAGTTGTTTCAGAGGAAAGCTGGAAGAGCAATGGGTAACAGCACGAGTAGCTGCAAGTTGAGCTTTCTGTTTCCGACTGCTAACGCGAATCCGCCAACAAAGCGAGTTGGCAGGCACGCTTCCTCTTGCAGCCTGTGCCATTCGCACAGCAGCTCGGTGCTCTGCGCCTTCCTTCTGATGCCCTTCGTACCACGGCGCGCTTTCGTTCTGCTGGAGAAGACGAGCAGTCGTCTGCTTCTCGCCCAGAGAGCACGGTGCCGGCAGCGAAAGCCTCCAGGCTGCTGCTGCTTCTGCCGAAACACGCCGGGGCTGCATGCACTTTCTCTCTCAGCGCCAGCTAGCACCACATTCTGTCTGCGTTGTAGCCTGAATCTTAAGGGAAAGATTCTCGGCTGCGTCTCGCACACAAAACAGCTTTAGGTCAGCAAGCTTACCCAGAGCTTGTCCGCGGCGCGTGAGAACCTGTATTTGCATCAGCTTTCCAGTGGCAGCCCTCTTTCCCTTACAGCCTGCACAGCGCCGTCAGATCGTGGTGCTCTCTGCCCCTTCCTTCTCAGTTCCAAGTACCACCGCGCACCGTCCAGCCTTGCAGGGAGCAAAGACGCGGACAGAGGTCTCGCACAGAAGAACGTGCCAGGAAGAAGCCATGCTCTTTCTCTCTCCTCGTCGTCGCCCAGATTGGGGTGCTGTGTCGAAGTCTTGGCAGCGAAAGGCTCATCCAGCAAGGGCTTGTCTCCTGACGCATTTCGTGGCGCTGGAGCTACACAGACCGTTTGGATAACTGTAAAACAGCAAGAAAATGATTGCGCCTCGAGCTGAGGAAAATCCGTGCACAGCACGCTGTGGATGCGTGCAGTATACACTCTGGAGAGCGGGACAGCTGAAAGCCGTCGCTGGGCTTCAGTTCTGCCCGGACCACAGAAGGCGAAGAACGGAGCAGCTGGGCAGCGGGCTAATGTACTCCGTGCAGCGAGTTCCAAAGTCCAGCCGAGAGCTGCTTCACGAGCAGATTCAGCCGAGAATGCTGTGGCTGCTTCAGAAAGTTAGGCGCAGCCCTTGCACTCCAGCACACAACCTGGCCAGAAGCAGTTTCTCACACCTCCAGTGTTGCAGAGTCCATGCAGCTTGAGCACACCCAGGAGGGCGCGTCCAGAAAGAAGGCGTTCCTCAAGTGCCCCTTCTCTACGCAGCCTCGAAACTGAGCACAACACGGTGCGGCTCGGGAGCTTCTTTCTCCGAGAAGGACGTGCCGTCACATTATGCGCTCTGGCAGCTCCGTTGCCCACTCGCAGCGGCCGCTCCCAAAGGAAAAGGCTCCAGGAGTAAAAGCCACTGCCGGGCTGAACCTTCCCCTTGCCTCACGTCAAGCAGCAGAAACTGTCCGCTGCACTCCGTACTTCCCTTCTCCGCCGCATACTACCACTGTGATCTCTGCATCTCGAGGCATAAACCGAGCACAGTTGTTTCCAGGGAAAGCTGGAAGAGCAATGGGTAACAGCACGAGTAGCTGCAAGTTGAGCTTTCTGTTTCCGACTGCTAACGCGAATCCGCCAACAAAGCGAGTGGCAGGCACGCTTCTCTTGCAGCCTGTGCCATTCGCACAGCAGCTCGGTGCTCTGCGCCTTCCTTCTGATGCCCTTCGTACCCACGGCGCGCTTTTCGTTCTGCTGGAGAAGACGAGCAGTCGTCTGCTTCTCGCCCAGAGAGCACGGTGCCGGCAGCGAAAGCCTCCAGGCTGCTGCTGCTTCTGCCGAAACACGCCGGGGCTGCATGCACTTTCTCTCTCAGCGCCAGCTAGCACCACATTCTGTCTGCGTTGTAGCCTGAATCTTAAGGAAAGATTCTCGGCTGCGTCTCGCACACAAAACAGCTTTAGGTCAGCAAGCTTACCCAGAGCTTGTCCGCGGGCGCGTGAGAACCTGTATTTGCATCAGCTTTCCAGTGGCAGCCCTCTTTCCCTTACAGCCTGCACAGCGCCGTCAGATCGTGGTGCTCTCTGCCCCTTCCTTCTCAGTTCCAAGTACCACCGCGCACCGTCCAGCCTTGCAGGGAGCAAAGACGCGGACAGAGGTCTCGCACAGAAGAACGTGCCAGGAAGAAGCCATGCTCTTTCTCTCTCCTCGTCGTCGCCCAGGACTGGGGTGCTGTGTCGAAAGTCTTGGCCAGCGAAAGGCTCATCAGCAAGGGCTTGTCTCCTGACGCATTTCGTGGCGCTGGAGCTACACAGACCGTTTGGATAACTGTAAAACAGCAAGAAAATGGTTGCGCCTCGAGCTGAGGAAAATCCGTGCACAGCACGCTGTGGATGCGTGCAGTATACACTCTGGAGAGCGGGACAGCTGAAAGCCGTCGCTGGGCTTCAGTTCTGCCCGGACCACAGAAGGCGAAGAACGGAGCAGCTGGGGCAGCGGGCTAATGTACTCCGTGCAGCGAGTTCCAAAGTCCAGCCGAGAGCTGCTTCACGAGCAGATTCAGCCGAGAATGCTGTGGCTGCTTCAGAAAGTTAGGCGCAGCCCTTGCACTCCAGCACACAACCTGGCCAGAAGCAGTTTCTCAC
This sequence comes from Aphelocoma coerulescens, assembly GCF_041296385.1. Taxonomy (NCBI): domain Eukaryota; kingdom Metazoa; phylum Chordata; class Aves; order Passeriformes; family Corvidae; genus Aphelocoma; species Aphelocoma coerulescens. The sequence goes on along the minus strand of NW_027183707.1, from coordinate 80,579 downwards.
ACCTCCAGTGTTGCAGAGTCCATGCAGCTTGAGCACACCCAGGAGGGCGCGTCCAGAAAGAAGGCGTTCCTCAAGTGCCCCTTCTCTACGCAGCCTCGAAACTGAGCACAACACGGTGCGGCTCGGGAGCTTCTTTCTCCGAGAAGACGTGCCGTCACATTATGCGCTCTGGCAGCTCCGTTGCCCACTCGCAGCGGCCGCTCCCAAAGGAAAAGGCTCCAGGAGTAAAAGCCACTGCCGGCTGAACCTTCCCCTTGCCTCACGTCAAGCAGCAGAAACTGTCCGCTGCACTCCGTACTTCCCTTCTCCGCGCATACTACCACTGTGATCTCTGCATCTCGAGGCATAAACCGAGCACAGTTGTTTCCAGGGAAAGCTGGAAGAGCAATGGTGGTAACAGCACGAGTAGCTGCAAGTTGAGCTTTCTGTTTCCGACTGCTAACGCGAATCCGCCAACAAAGCGAGTGGCAGGCACGCTTCCTCTTGCAGCCTGTGCCATTCGCACAGCAGCTCGGTGCTCTGCGCCTTCCTTCTGATGCCCTTCGTACCACGGCGCGCTTTTTCGTTCTGCTGGAGAAGACGAGCAGTCGTCTGCTTCTCGCCCAGAGAGCACGGTGCCGGCAGCGAAAGCCTCCAGGCTGCTGCTGCTTCTGCCGAAACACGCCGGGGCTGCATGCACTTTCTCTCTCAGCGCCAGCTAGCACCACATTCTGTCTGCGTTGTAGCCTGAATCTTAAGGGAAAGATTCTCGGCTGCGTCTCGCACACAAAACAGGCTTTAGGTCAGCAAGCTTACCCAGAGCTTGTCCGCGGCGCGTGAGAACCTGTATTTGCATCAGCTTTCCAGTGGCAGCCCTCTTTCCCTTACAGCCTGCACAGCGCCGTCAGATCGTGGTGCTCTCTGCCCCTTCCTTCTCAGTTCCAAGTACCACCGCGCACCGTCCAGCCTTGCAGGGAGCAAAGACGCGGACAGAGGTCTCGCACAGAAGAACGTGCCAGGAAGAAGCCATGCTCTTTCTCTCTCCTCGTCGTCGCCCAGACTGGGGTGCTGTGTCGAAAGTCTTGGCCAGCGAAAGGCTCATCCAGCAAGGGCTTGTCTCCTGACGCATTTCGTGGCGCTGGAGCTACACAGACCGTTTGGATAACTGTAAAACAGCAAGAAAATGGTTGCGCCTCGAGCTGAGGAAAATCCGTGCACAGCACGCTGTGGATGCGTGCAGTATACACTCTGGAGAGCGGACAGCTGAAAGCCGTCGCTGGGCTTCAGTTCTGCCCGGACCACAGAAGGCGAAGAACGGAGCAGCTGGGCAGCGGGCTAATGTACTCCGTTGCAGCGAGTTCCAAAGTCCAGCCGAGAGCTGCTTCACGAGCAGATTCAGCCGAGAATGCTGTGGCTGCTTCAGAAAGTTAGGCGCAGCCCTTGCACTCCAGCACACAACCTGGCCAGAAGCAGTTCTCACACCTCCAGTGTTGCAGAGTCCATGCAGCTTGAGCACACCCAGGAGGGCGCGTCCAGAAAGAAGGCGTTCCTCAAGTGCCCCTTCTCTACGCAGCCTCGAAACTGAGCACAACACGGTGCGGCTCGGGAGCTTCCTTTCTCCGAGAAGACGTGCCGTCACATTATGCGCTCTGGCAGCTCCGTTGCCCACTCGCAGCGGCCGCTCCCAAAGAAAAGGCTCCAGGAGTAAAAGCCACTGCCGGGCTGAACCTTCCCCTTGCCTCACGTCAAGCAGCAGAACTGTCCCGCTGCACTCCGTACTTCCCTTCTCCGCCGCATACTACCACTGTGATCTCTGCATCTCGAGGCATAAACCGAGCACAGTTGTTTCCAGGGAAAGCTGGAAGAGCAATGGGTAACAGCACGAGTAGCTGCAAGTTGAGCTTTCCTGTTTCCGACTGCTAACGCGAATCCGCCAACAAAGCGAGTGGCAGGGCACGCTTCCTCTTGCAGCCTGTGCCATTCGCACAGCAGCTCGGTGCTCTGCGCCTTCTTCTGATGCCCTTCGTACCACGGCGCGCTTTTCGTTCTGCTGGAGAAGACGAGCAGTCGTCTGCTTCTCGCCCAGAGAGCACGGTGCCGGCAGCGAAAGCCTCCAGGCTGCTGCTGCTTCTGCCGAAACACGCCGGGGCTGCATGCACTTTCTCTCTCAGCGCCAGCTAGCACCACATTCTGTCTGCGTTGTAGCCTGAATCTTAAGGGAAAGATTCTCGGCTGCGTCTCGCACACAAAACAGCTTTAGGTCAGCAAGCTTACCCAGAGCTTGTCCGCGGCGCGTGAGAACCTGTATTTGCATCAGCTTTCCAGTGGCAGCCCTCTTTCCCTTACAGCCTGCACAGCGCCGTCAGATCGTGGTGCTCTCTGCCCCTTCCTTCTCAGTTCCAAGTACCACCGCGCACCGTCCAGCCTTGCAGGGAGCAAAGACGCGGACAGAGGTCTCGCACAGAAGAACGTGCCAGGAAGAAGCCATGCTCTTTCTCTCTCCTCGTCGTCGCCCAGACTGGGGTGCTGTGTCGAAAGTCTTGGGCCAGCGAAAGGCTCATCCAGCAAGGGCTTGTCTCCTGACGCATTTCGTGGCGCTGGAGCTACACAGACCGTTTGGATAAACTGTAAAACAGCAAGAAAATGGTTGCGCCTCGAGCTGAGGAAAATCCGTGCACAGCACGCTGTGGATGCGTGCAGTATACACTCTGGAGAGCGGGACAGCTGAAAGCCGTCGCTGGGCTTCAGTTCTGCCCGGACCACAGAAGGCGAAGAACGGAGCAGCTGGGCAGCGGGCTAATGTACTCCGTGCAGCGGAGTTCCAAAGTCCAGCCGAGAGCTGCTTCACGAGCAGATTCAGCCGAGAGATGCTGTGGCTGCTTCAGAAAGTTAGGCGCAGCCCTTGCACTCCAGCACACAACCTGGCCAGAAGCAGTTTCTCACACCTCCAGTGTTGCAGAGTCCATGCAGCTTGAGCACACCCAGGAGGGCGCGTCCAGAAAGAAGGCGTTCCTCAAGTGCCCCTTCTCTACGCAGCCTCGAAACTGAGCACAACACGGTGCGGCTCGGGAGCTTCTTTCTCCGAGAAGACGTGCCGTCACATTATGCGCTCTGGCAGCTCCGTTGCCCACTCGCAGCGGCCGCTCCCAAAGGAAAAGGCTCCAGGAGTAAAAGCCACTGCCGGGCTGAACCTTCCCCTTGCCTCACGTCAAGCAGCAGAAACTGTCCGCTGCACTCCGTACTTCCCTTCTCCGCCGCATACTACCACTGTGATCTCTGCATCTCGAGGCATAAACCGAGCACAGTTGTTTCCAGGGAAGCTGGAAGAGCAATGGGTAACAGCACGAGTAGCTGCAAGTTGAGCTTTCTGTTTCCGACTGCTAACGCGAATCCCGCCAACAAAGCGAGTTGGCAGGCACGCTTCCTCTTGCAGCCTGTGCCATTCGCACAGCAGCTCGGTGCTCTGCGCCTTCCTTCTGATGCCCTTCGTACCACGGCGCGCTTTCGTTCTGCTGGAGAAGACGAGCAGTCGTCTGCTTCTCGCCCAGAGAGCACGGTGCCGGCAGCGAAAGCCTCCAGGCTGCTGCTGCTTCTGCCGAAACACGCCGGGGCTGCATGCACTTTCTCTCTCAGCGCCAGCTAGCACCACATTCTGTCTGCGTTGTAGCCTGAATCTTAAGGGAAAGATTCTCGGCTGCGTCTCGCACACAAAACAGCTTTTAGGTCAGCACGCTTACCCAGAGCTTGTCCGCGGCGCGTGAGAACCTGTATTTGCATCAGCTTTCCAGTGGCAAGCCCTCTTTCCCTTACAGCCTGCACAGCGCCGTCAGATCGTGGTGCTCTCTGCCCCTTCCTTCTCAGTTCCAAGTACCACCGCGCACCGTCCAGCCTTGCAGGGAGCAAAGACGCGGACAGAGGTCTCGCACAGAAGAACGTGCCAGAAGAAGCCATGCTCTTTCTCTCTCCTCGTCGTCGCCCAGACTGGGGTGCTGTGTCGAAAGTCTTGGCCAGCGAAAGGCTCATCCAGCAAGGGATTGTCTCCTGACGCATTTCGTGGCGCTGGAGCTACACAGACCGTTTGGATAACTGTTAAAACAGCAAGAAAATGGTTGCGCCTCGAGCTGAGGAAAATCCGGTGCACAGCACGCTGTGGATGCGTGCAGTATACACTCTGGAGAGCGGGACAGCTGAAAGCCGTCGCTGGGCTTCAGGTTTCTGCCCGGACCACAGAAGGCGAAGAACGGAGCAGCTGGGCAGCGGGCTAATGTACTCCGTGCAGCGAGTTCCAAAGTCCAGCCGAGAGCTGCTTCACGAGCAGATTCAGCCGAGAATGCTGTGGCTGCTTCAGAAAGTTAGGCGCAGCCCTTGCACTCCAGCACACAACCTGGCCAGAAGCAGTTTCTCACCGACCTCCAGTGTTGCAGAGTCCATGCAGCTTGAGCACACCCAGGAGGGCGCGTCCAGAAAGAAGGCGTTCCTCAAGTGCCCCTTCTCTACGCAGCCTCGAACTGAGCACAACACGGTGCGGCTCGGAGCTTCTTTCTCCGAGAAGACGTGCCGTCACATTATGCGCTCTGGCAGCTCCGTTGCCCACTCGCAGCGGCCGCTCCCAAGGAAAAGGCTCCAGGAGTAAAAGCCACTGCCGGGCTGAACCTTCCCTTGCCTCACGTCAAGCAGCAGAAACTGTCCGCTGCACTCCGTACTTCCCTTCTCCGCCGCATACTACCACTGTGATCTCTGCATCTCGAGGCATAAACCGAGAGCACAGTTGTTTCCAGGGAAAGCTGGAAGAGCAATGGGTAACAGCACGAGTGAAGCTGCAAGTTGAGCTTTCTGTTCCGACTGCTAACGCGAATCCGCCAACAAAGCGAGTGGCAGGCACGCTTCCTCTTGCAGCCTGTGCCATTCGCACAGCAGCTCGGTGCTCTGCGCCTTCCTTCTGATGCCCTTCGTACCACGGCGCGCTTTTCGTTCTGCTGGAGAAGACGAGCAGTCGTCTGCTTCTCGCCCAGAGAGCACGGTGCCGGCAGCGAAAGCCTCCAGGCTGCTGCTGCTTCTGCCGAAAACACGCCGGGGCTGCATGCACTTTCTCTCTCAGCGCCAGCTAGCACCACATTCTGTCTGCGTTGTAGCCTGAATCTTAAGGAAAGATTCTCGGCTGCGTCTCGCACACAAAACAGCTTTAGGTCAGCAAGCTTACCCAGAGCTTGTCCGCGGCGCGTGAGAACCTGTATTTGCATCAGCTTTCCAGTGGCAGCCCTCTTTCCCTTACAGCCTGCACAGCGCCGTCAGATCGTGGTGCTCTCTGCCCTTCCTTCTCAGTTCCAAGTACCACCGCGCACCCGTCCAGCCTTGCAGGGAGCAAAGACGCGGACAGAGGTCTTCGCACAGAAGAACGTGCCAGGAGAAGCCATGCTCTTCTCTCTTCCTCGTCGTCGCCCAGACTGGGGTGCTGTGTCGAAAGTCTTGGCCAGCGAAAGGCTCATCCAGCAAGGGCTTGTCTCCTGACGCATTTCGTGGCGCTGGAGCTACACAGACCGTTTGGATAACTGTAAAACAGCAAGAAAATGGTTGCGCCTCGAGCTGAGGAAAATCCGTGCACAGCACGCTGTGGATGCGTGCAGTATACACTCTGGAGAGCGGGACAGCTGAAAGCCGTCGCTGGGCTTCAGTTCTGCCCGGACCACAGAAGGCGAAGAACGGAGCAGCTGGGCAGCGGGCTAATGTACTCCGTGCAGCGAGTTCCAAAGTCCAGCCGAGAGCTGCTTCACGAGCAGATTCAGCCGAGAATGCTGTGGCTGCTTCAGAAAGTTAGGCGCAGCCCTTGCACTCCAGCACACAACCTGGCCAGAAGCAGTTTCTCACACCTCCAAGTGTTGCAGAGTCCATGCAGCTTGAGCACACCCAGGGAGGGCGCGTCCAGAAGAAGGCGTTCCTCAAGTGCCCCTTCTCTACGCAGCCTCGAAACTGAGCACAACACGGTGCGGCTCGGGAGCTTCTTTCTCCGAGAAGACGTGCCGTCACATTATGCGCTCTGGCAGCTCCGTTGCCCACTCGCAGCGGCCGCTCCCAAAGGAAAAGGCTCCAGGAGTAAAAGCCACTGCCGGGCTGAACCTTCCCCTTGCCTCACGTCAAGCAGCAGAACTGTCCGCTGCACTCCGTACTTCCCTTCTCCGCCGCATACTACCACTGTGATCTCTGCATCTCGAGGCATAAACCGAGCACAGTTGTTCCAGGGAAAGCTGGAAGGAGCAATGGGTAACAGCACGAGTAGCTGCAAGTTGAGCTTTCTGTTTCCCGACTGCTAACGCGAATCCGCCAACAAAGCGAGTGGCACGCTTCCTCTTGCAGCCTGTGCCATTCGCACAGCAGCTCGGTGCTCTGCGCCTTCCTTCTGATGCCCTTCGTACCACGGCGCGCTTTTCGTTCTGCTGGAGAAGACGAGCAGTCGTCTGCTTCTCGCCCAGAGAGCACGGTGCCGGCAGCGAAAGCCTCCAGGCTGCTGCTGCTTCTGCCGAAACACGCCGGGGCTGCATGCACTTTCTCTCTCAGCGCCAGCTAGCACCACATTCTGTCTGCGTTGTAGCCTGAATCTTAAGGGAAAGATTCTCGGCTGCGTCTCGCACACAAAACAGCTTTAGGTCAGCAAGCTTACCCAGAGCTTGTCCGCGGCGCGTGAGAACCTGTATTTGCATCAGCTTTCCAGTGGCAGCCCTCTTTCCCTTACAGCCTGCACAGCGCCGTCAGATCGTGGTGCTCTCTGCCCCTTCCTTCTCAGTTCCAAGTACCACCGCGCACCGTCCAGCCTTGCAGGGAGCAAAGACGCGGACAGAGGTCTCGCACAGAAGAACGTGCCAGGAAGAAGCCATGCTCTTTCTCTCTCCTCGTCGTCGCCCAGACTGGGGTGCTGTGTCGAAAGTCTTGGCCAGCGAAAGGCTCATCCAGCAAGGGCTTGTCTCCTGACGCATTTCGTGGCGCTGGAGCTACACAGACCGTTTGGATAACTGTAAAACAGCAAGAAAATGGTTGCGCCTCGAGCTGAGGAAAATCCGTGCACAGCACGCTGTGGATGCGTGCAGTATACACTCTGGAGAGCGGGACAGCTGAAAGCCGTCGCTGGGCTTCAGTTCTGCCCGGACCACAGAAGGCGAAGAACGGAGCAGCTGGGCAGCGGGCTAATGTACTCCGTGCAGCGAGTTCCAAAGTCCAGCCGAGAGCTGCTTCACGAGCAGATTCAGCCGAGAATGCTGTGGCTGCTTCAGAAAGTTAGGCGCAGCCCTTGCACTCCAGCACACAACCTGGCCAGAAGCAGTTTCTCACACCTCCAGTGTTGCAGAGTCCATGCAGCTTGAGCACACCCAGGAGGGCGCGTCCAGAAAGAAGGCGTTCCTCAAGTGCCCCTTCTCTACGCAGCCTCGAAACTGAGCACAACACGGTGCGGCTCGGGAGCTTCTTTCTCCGAGAAGACGTGCCGTCACATTATGCGCTCTGGCAGCTCCGTTGCCCACTCGCAGCGGCCGCTCCCAAAGGGAAAAGGCTCCAGGAGTAAAAGCCACTGCCGGGCTGAACCTTCCCCTTGCCTCACGTCAAGCAGCAGAAACTGTCCGCTGCACTCCGTACTTCCCTTCTCCGCCGCATACTACCACTGTGATCTCTGCATCTCGAGGCATAAACCGAGCACAGTTGTTTCCAGGGAAAGCTGGAAGAGCAATGGGTAACAGCACGAGTAGCTGCAAGTTGAGCTTTCTGTTTCCGACTGCTAACGCGAATCCGCCAACAAAGCGAGTTGGCAGGCACGCTTCCTCTTGCAGCCTGTGCCATTCGCACAGCAGCTCGGTGCTCTGCGCCTTCCTTCTGATGCCCTTCGTACCACGGCGCGCTTTTCGTTCTGCTGGAGAAGACGAGCAGTCGTCTGCTTCTCGCCCAGAGAGCACGGTGCCGGCAGCGAAAGCCTCCAGGCTGCTGCTGCTTCTGCCGAAACACGCCGGGGCTGCATGCACTTTCTCTCTCAGCGCCAGCTAGCACCACATTCTGTCTGCGTTGTAGCCTGAATCTTAAGGGAAAGATTCTCGGCTGCGTCTCGCACACAAACAGCTTTAGGTCAGCAAGCTTACCCAGAGCTTGTCCGCGGCGCGTGAGAACCTGTATTTGCATCAGCTTTCCAGTGGCAGCCCTCTTTCCCTTACAGCCTGCACAGCGCCGTCAGATCGTGGTGCTCTCTGCCCCTTCCTTCTCAGTTCCAAGTACCACCGCGCACCGTCCAGCCTTGCAGGGAGCAAAGACGCGGACAGAGGTCTCGCACAGAAGAACGTGCCAGGAAGAAGCCATGCTCTTTCTCTCTCCTCGTCGTCGCCCAGACTGGGGTGCTGTGTCGAAAGTCTTGGCCAGCGAAAGGCTCATCCAGCAAGGGCTTGTCTCCTGACGCATTTCGTGGCGCTGGAGCTACACAGACCGTTTGGGATAACTGTAAAACAGCAAGAAAATGGTTGCGCCTCGAGCTGAGGAAAATCCGTGCACAGCACGCTGTGGATGCGTGCAGTATACACTCTGGAGAGCGGACAGCTGAAAGCCGTCGCTGGGCTTCAGTTCTGCCCGGACCACAGAAGGCGAAGAACGGAGCAGCTGGGCAGCGGGCTAATGTACTCCGTGCAGCGAGTTCCAAAGTCCAGCCGAGAGCTGCTTCACGAGCAGATTCAGCCGAGAATGCTGTGGCTGCTTCAGAAAGTTAGGCGCAGCCCTTGCACTCCAGCACACAACCTGGCCAGAAGCAGTTTCTCACACCTCCAGTGTTGCAGAGTCCATGCAGCTTGAGCACACCCAGGAGGGCGCGTCCAGAAAGAAGGCGTTCCTCAAGTGCCCCTTCTCTACGCAGCCTCGAAACTGAGCACAACACGGTGCGGCTCGGGAGCTTCTTTCTCCGAGAAGACGTGCCGTCACATTATGCGCTCTGGCAGCTCCGTTGCCCACTCGCAGCGGCCGCTCCCAAAGGAAAAGGCTCCAGGAGTAAAAGCCACTGCCGGGCTGAACCTTCCCCTTGCCTCACGTCAAGCAGCAGAAACTGTCCGCTGCACTCCGTACTTCCCTTCTCCGCCGCATACTACCACTGTGATCTCTGCATCTCGAGGCATAAACCGAGCACAGTTGTTTCCAGGGAAAGCTGGAAGAGCAAGGGGTAACAGCACGAGTAGCTGCAAGTTGAGCTTTCTGTTTCCGACTGCTAACGCGAATCCGCCAACAAAGCGAGTGGCAGGCACGCTTCCTCTTGCAGCCTGTGCCATTCGCACAGCAGCTCGGTGCTCTGCGCCTTCCTTCTGATGCCCTTCGTACCACGGCGCGCTTTTCGTTCTGCTGGAGAAGACGAGCAGTCGTCTGCTTCTCGCCCAGAGAGCACGGTGCCGGCAGCGAAAGCCTCCAGGCTGCTGCTGCTTCTGCCGAAACACGCCGGGGCTGCATGCACTTTCTCTCTCAGCGCCAGCTAGCACCACATTCTGTCTGCGTTGTAGCCTGAATCTTAAGGGAAAGATTCTCGGCTGCGTCTCGCACACAAAACAGCTTTAGGTCAGCAAGCTTACCCAGAGCTTGTCCGCGGCGCGTGAGAACCTGTATTTGCATCAGCTTTCCAGTGGCAGCCCTCTTTCCCTTACAGCCTGCACAGCGCCGTCAGATCGTGGTGCTCTCTGCCCCTTCCTTCTCAGTTCCAAGTACCACCGCGCACCGTCCAGCCTTGCAGGGAGCAAAGACGCGGACAGAGGTCTCGCACAGAAGAACGTGCCAGGAAGAAGCCATGCTCTTTCTCTCTCCTCGTCGTCGCCCAGACTGGGGGTGCTGTGTCGAAAGTCTTGGCCAGCGAAAGGCTCATCCAGCAAGGGCTTGTCTCCTGACGCATTTCGTGGCGCTGGAGCTACACAGACCGTTTGGATAACTGTAAAACAGCAAGAAAATGGTTGCGCCTCGAGCTGAGGAAAATCCGTGCACAGCACGCTGTGGATGCGTGCAGTATACACTCTGGAGAGCGGGACAGCTGAAAGCCGTCGCTGGGCTTCAGTTCTGCCCGGACCACAGAAGGCGAAGAACGGAGCAGCTGGGCAGCGGGCTAATGTACTCCGTGCAGCGAGTTCCAAAGTCCAGCCGAGAGCTGCTTCACGAGCAGATTCAGCCGAGAATGCTGTGGCTGCTTCAGAAAGTTAGGCGCAGCCCTTGCACTCCAGCACACAACCTGGCCAGAAGCAGTTTCTCACACCTCCAGTGTTGCAGAGTCCATGCAGCTTGAGCACACCCAGGAGGGCGCGTCCAGAAAGAAGGCGTTCCTCAAGTGCCCCTTCTCTACGCAGCCTCGAAACTGAGCACAACACGGTGCGGCTCGGGAGCTTCTTTCTCCGAGAAGACGTGCCGTCACATTATGCGCTCTGGCAGCTCCGTTGCCCACTCGCAGCGGCCGCTCCCAAAGGAAAAGGCTCCAGGAGTAAAAGCCACTGCCGGGCTGAACCTTCCCCTTGCCTCACGTCAAGCAGCAGAAACTGTCCGCTGCACTCCGTACTTCCCTTCTCCGCCGCATACTACCACTGTGATCTCTGCATCTCGAGGCATAAACCGAGCACAGTTGTTTCCAGGGAAAGCTGGAAGAGCAATGGGTAACAGCACGAGTAGCTGCAAGTTGAGCTTTCTGTTTCCGACTGCTAACGCGAATCCGCCAACAAAGCGAGTTGGCAGGCACGCTTCCTCTTGCAGCCTGTGCCATTCGCACAGCAGCTCGGTGCTCTGCGCCTTCCTTCTGATGCCCTTCGTACCACGGCGCGCTTTCGTTCTGCTGGAGAAGACGAGCAGTCGTCTGCTTCTCGCCCAGAGAGCACGGTGCCGGCAGCGAAAGCCTCCAGGCTGCTGCTGCTTCTGCCGAAACACGCGCGGGCTGCATGCACTTTCTCTCTCAGCGCCAGCTAGCACCACATTCTGTCTGCGTTGTAGCCTGAATCTTAAGGGAAAGATTCTCGGCTGCGTCTCGCACACAAAACAGCTTTAGGTCAGCAAGCTTACCCAGAGCTTGTCCGCGGCGCGTGAGAACCTGTATTTGCATCAGCTTTCCAGTGGCAGCCCTCTTTCCCTTACAGCCTGCACAGCGCCGTCAGATCGTGGTGCTCTCTGCCCCTTCCTTCTCAGTTCCAAGTACCACCGCGCACCGTCCAGCCTTGCAGGGAGCAAAGACGCGGACAGAGGTCTCGCACAGAGAACGTGCCAGGAAGAAGCCATGCTCTTTCTCTCTCCTCGTCGTCGCCCAGACTGGGGGTGCTGTGTCGAAAGTCTTGGCCAGCGAAAGGCTCATCCAGCAAGGGCTTGTCTCCTGACGCATTTCGTGGCGCTGGAGCTACACAGACCGTTTGGATAACTGTAAAACAGCAAGAAAATGGTTGCGCCTCGAGCTGAGGAAAATCCGTGCACAGCACGCTGTGGATGCGTGCAGTATACACTCTGGAGAGCGGGACAGCTGAAAGCCGTCGCTGGGCTTCAGTTCTGCCCGGACCACAGAAGGCGAAGAACGGAGCAGCTGGGCAGCGGGCTAATGTACTCCGTGCAGCGAGTTCCAAAGTCCAGCCGAGAGCTGCTTCACGAGCAGATTCAGCCGAGAATGCTGTGGCTGCTTCAGAAAGTTAGGCGCAGCCCTTGCACTCCAGCACACAACCTGGCCAGAAGCAGTTTCTCACACCTCCAGTGTTGCAGAGTCCATGCAGCTTGAGCACACCCAGGAGGGCGCGTCCAGAAAGAAGGCGTTCCTCAAGTGCCCCTTCTCTACGCAGCCTCGAAACTGAGCACAACACGGTGCGGCTCGGAGCTTCTTTCTCCGAGAAGACGTGCCGTCACATTATGCGCTCTGGCAGCTCCGTTGCCCACTCGCAGCGGCCGCTCCCAAAGGAAAAGGCTCCAGGAGTAAAAGCCACTGCCGGGCTGAACCTTCCCTTGCCTCACGTCAAGCAGCAGAAACTGTCCGCTGCACTCCGTACTTCCCTTCTCCGCCGCATACTACCACTGTGATCTCTGCATCTCGAGGCATAAACCGAGCACAGTTGTTTCCAGGGAAAGCTGGAAGAGCAATGGGTAACAGCACGAGTAGCTGCAAGTTGAGCTTTCTGTTTCCGACTGCTAACGCGAATCCGCCAACAAAGCGAGTTGGCAGGCACGCTTCCTCTTGCAGCCTGTGCCATTCGCACAGCAGCTCGGTGCTCTGCGCCTTCCTTCTGATGCCCTTCGTACCACGGCGCGCTTTCGTTCTGCTGGAGAAGACGAGCAGTCGTCTGCTTCTCGCCCAGAGAGCACGGGTGCCGGCAGCGAAAGCCTCCAGGCTGCTGCTGCTTCTGCCGAAACACGCCGGGGCTGCATGCACTTTCTCTCTCAGCGCCAGCTAGCACCACATTCTGTCTGCGTTGTAGCCTGAATCTTAAGGGAAAGATTCTCGGCTGCGTCTCGCACACAAACAGCTTTAGGTCAGCAAGCTTACCCAGAGCTTGTCCGCGGCGCGTGAGAACCTGTATTTGCATCAGCTTTCCAGTGGCAGCCCTCTTCCCTTACAGCTGCACAGCGCCGTCAGATCGTGGTGCTCTCTGCCCCTTCCTTCTCAGTTCCAAGTACCACCGCGCACCGTCCAGCCTTGCAGGGAGCAAAGACGCGGACAGAGGTCTCGCACAGAAGAACGTGCCAGGAAGAAGCCATGCTCTTTCTCTCTCCTCGTCGTCGCCCAGACTGGGGTGCTGTGTCGAAAGTCTTGGCCAGCGAAAGGCTCATCCAGCAAGGGCTTGTCTCCTGACGCATTTCGTGGCGCTGGAGCTACACAGACCGTTTGGATAACTGTAAAACAGCAAGAAAATGATTGCGCCTCGAGCTGAGGAAAATCCGTGCACAGCACGCTGTGGATGCGTGCAGTATACACTCTGGAGAGCGGGACAGCTGAAAGCCGTCGCTGGGCTTCAGTTCTGCCCGGACCACAGAAGGCGAAGAACGGAGCAGCTGGGCAGCGGGCTAATGTACTCCGTGCAGCGAGTTCCAAAGTCCAGCCGAGAGCTGCTTCACGAGCAGTTCAGCGCAGAATGCTGTGGCTGCTTCAGAAAGTTAGGCGCAGCCCTTGCACTCCAGCACACAACCTGGCCAGAAGCAGTTTCTCACACCTCCAGTGTTGCAGAGTCCATGCAGCTTGAGCACACCCAGGAGGGCGCGTCCAGAAAGAAGGCGTTCCTCAAGTGCCCCTTCTCTACGCAGCCTCGAAACTGAGCACAACACGGTGCGGCTCGGGAGCTTCTTTCTCCGAGAAGACGTGCCGTCACATTATGCGCTCTGGCAGCTCCGTTGCCCACTCGCAGCGGCCGCTCCCAAAGGAAAAGGCTCCAGGAGTAAAAGCCACTGCCGGGCTGAACCTTCCCCTTGCCTCACGTCAAGCAGCAGAAACTGTCCGCTGCACTCCGTACTTCCCTTCTCCGCCGCATACTACCACTGTGATCTCTGCATCTCGAGGCATAAACCGAGCACAGTTGTTTCCAGGGAAAGCTGGAAGAGCAATGGGTAACAGCACGAGTAGCTGCAAGTTGAGCTTTCTGTTTCCGACTGCTAACGCGAATCCGCCAACAAAGCGAGTGGCAGGCACGCTTCCTCTTGCAGCCTGTGCCATTCGCACAGCAGCTCGGTGCTCTGCGCCTTCCTTCTGATGCCCTTCGTACCACGGCGCGCTTTCGTTCTGCTGGAGAAGACGAGCAGTCGTCTGCTTCTCGCCCAGAGAGCACGGTGCCGGCAGCGAAAGCCTCCAGGCTGCTGCTGCTTCTGCCGAAACACGCCGGGGCTGCATGCACTTTCTCTCTCAGCGCCAGCTAGCACCACATTCTGTCTGCGTTGTAGCCTGAATCTTAAGGGAAAGATTCTCGGCTGCGTCTCGCACACAAAACAGCTTTAGGTCAGCAAGCTTACCCAGAGCTTGTCCGCGGCGCGTGAGAACCTGTATTTGCATCAGCTTTCCAGTGGCAGCCCTCTTTCCCTTACAGCCTGCACAGCGCCGTCAGATCGTGGTGCTCTCTGCCCCTTCCTTCTCAGTTCCAAGTACCACCGCGCACCGTCCAGCCTTGCAGGGAGCAAAGACGCGGACAGAGGTCTCGCACAGAAGAACGTGCCAGGAAGAAGCCATGCTCTTTCTCTCTCCTCGTCGTCGCCCAGATTGGGGTGCTGTGTCGAAAGTCTTGGCCAGCGAAAGGCTCATCCAGCAAGGGCTTGTCTCCTGACGCATTTCGTGGCGCTGGAGCTACACAGACCGTTTGGATAACTGTAAAACAGCAAGAAAATGATTGCGCCTCGAGCTGAGGAAAATCCGTGCACAGCACGCTGTGGATGCGTGCAGTATACACTCTGGAGAGCGGGACAGCTGAAAGCCGTCGCTGGGCTTCAGTTCTGCCCGGACCACAGAAGGCGAAGAACGGAGCAGCTGGGCAGCGGGCTAATGTACTCCGTGCAGCGAGTTCCAAAGTCCAGCCGAGAGCTGCTTCACGAGCAGATTCAGCCGAGAATGCTGTGGCTGCTTCAGAAAGTTAGGCGCAGCCCTTGCACTCCAGCACACAACCTGGCCAGAAGCAGTTTCTCACACCTCCAGTGTTGCAGAGTCCATGCAGCTTGAGCACACCCAGGAGGGCGCGTCCAGAAAGAAGGCGTTCCTCAAGTGCCCCTTCTCTACGCAGCCTCGAAACTGAGCACAACACGGTGCGGCTCGGGAGCTTCTTTCTCCGAGAAGACGTGCCGTCACATTATGCGCTCTGGCAGCTCCGTTGCCCACTCGCAGCGGCCGCTCCCAAAGGAAAAGGCTCCAGGAGTAAAAGCCACTGCCGGGCTGAACCTTCCCCTTGCCTCACGTCAAGCAGCAGAAACTGTCCGCTGCACTCCGTACTTCCCTTCTCCGCCGCATACTACCACTGTGATCTCTGCATCTCGAGGCATAAACCGAGCACAGTTGTTTCCAGGGAAAGCTGGAAGAGCAATGGGTAACAGCACGAGTAGCTGCAAGTTGAGCTTTCTGTTTCCGACTGCTAACGCGAATCCGCCAACAAAGCGAGTTGGCAGGCACGCTTCCTCTTGCAGCCTGTGCCATTCGCACAGCAGCTCGGTGCTCTGCGCCTTCCTTCTGATGCCCTTCGTACCACGGCGCGCTTTCGTTCTGCTGGAGAAGACGAGCAGTCGTCTGCTTCTCGCCCAGAGAGCACGGTGCCGGCAGCGAAAGCCTCCAGGCTGCTGCTGCTTCTGCCGAAACACGCCGGGGCTGCATGCACTTTCTCTCTCAGCGCCAGCTAGCACCACATTCTGTCTGCGTTGTAGCCTGAATCTTAAGGGAAAGATTCTCGGCTGCGTCTCGCACACAAAACAGCTTTAGGTCAGCAAGCTTACCCAGAGCTTGTCCGCGGCGCGTGAGAACCTGTATTTGCATCAGCTTTCCAGTGGCAGCCCTCTTTCCCTTACAGCCTGCACAGCGCCGTCAGATCGTGGTGCTCTCTGCCCCTTCCTTCTCAGTTCCAAGTACCACCGCGCACCGTCCAGCCTTGCAGGGAGCAAAGACGCGGACAGAGGTCTCGCACAGAAGAACGTGCCAGGAAGAAGCCATGCTCTTTCTCTCTCCTCGTCGTCGCCCAGATTGGGGTGCTGTGTCGAAAGTCTTGGCCAGCGAAAGGCTCATCCAGCAAGGGCTTGTCTCCTGACGCATTTCGTGGCGCTGGAGCTACACAGACCGTTTGGATAACTGTAAAACAGCAAGAAAATGGTTGCGCCTCGAGCTGAGGAAAATCCGTGCACAGCACGCTGTGGATGCATGCAGTATACACTCTGGAGAGCGGGACAGCTGAAAGCCGTCGCTGGGCTTCAGTTCTGCCCGGACCACAGAAGGCGAAGAACGGAGCAGCTGGGCAGCGGGCTAATGTACTCCGTGCAGCGAGTTCCAAAGTCCAGCCGAGAGCTGCTTCACGAGCAGATTCAGCCGAGAATGCTGTGGCTGCTTCAGAAAGTTAGGCGCAGCCCTTGCACTCCAGCACACAACCTGGCCAGAAGCAGTTTCTCACACCTCCAGTGTTGCAGAGTCCATGCAGCTTGAGCACACCCAGGAGGGCGCGTCCAGAAAGAAGGCGTTCCTCAAGTGCCCCTTCTCTACGCAGCCTCGAAACTGAGCACAACACGGTGCGGCTCGGGAGCTTCTTTCTCCGAGAAGACGTGCCGTCACATTATGCGCTCTGGCAGCTCCGTTGCCCACTCGCAGCGGCCGCTCCCAAAGGAAAAGGCTCCAGGAGTAAAAGCCACTGCCGGGCTGAACCTTCCCCTTGCCTCACGTCAAGCAGCAGAAACTGTCCGCTGCACTCCGTACTTCCCTTCTCCGCCGCATACTACCACTGTGATCTCTGCATCTCGAGGCATAAACCGAGCACAGTTGTTTCCAGGGAAAGCTGGAAGAGCAATGGGTAACAGCACGAGTAGCTGCAAGTTGAGCTTTCTGTTTCCGACTGCTAACGCGAATCCGCCAACAAAGCGAGTTGGCAGGCACGCTTCCTCTTGCAGCCTGTGCCATTCGCACAGCAGCTCGGTGCTCTGCGCCTTCCTTCTGATGCCCTTCGTACCACGGCGCGCTTTCGTTCTGCTGGAGAAGACGAGCAGTCGTCTGCTTCTCGCCCAGAGAGCACGGTGCCGGCAGCGAAAGCCTCCAGGCTGCTGCTGCTTCTGCCGAAACACGCCGGGGCTGCATGCACTTTCTCTCTCAGCGCCAGCTAGCACCACATTCTGTCTGCGTTGTAGCCTGAATCTTAAGGGAAAGATTCTCGGCTGCGTCTCGCACACAAAACAGCTTTAGGTCAGCAAGCTTACCCAGAGCTTGTCCGCGGCGCGTGAGAACCTGTATTTGCATCAGCTTTCCAGTGGCAGCCCTCTTTCCCTTACAGCCTGCACAGCGCCGTCAGATCGTGGTGCTCTCTGCCCCTTCCTTCTCAGTTCCAAGTACCACCGCGCACCGTCCAGCCTTGCAGGGAGCAAAGACGCGGACAGAGGTCTCGCACAGAAGAACGTGCCAGGAAGAAGCCATGCTCTTTCTCTCTCCTCGTCGTCGCCCAGACTGGGGTGCTGTGTCGAAAGTCTTGGCCAGCGAAAGGCTCATCCAGCAAGGGCTTGTCTCCTGACGCATTTCGTGGCGCTGGAGCTACACAGACCGTTTGGATAACTGTAAAACAGCAAGAAAATGATTGCGCCTCGAGCTGAGGAAAATCCGTGCACAGCACGCTGTGGATGCGTGCAGTATACACTCTGGAGAGCGGGACAGCTGAAAGCCGTCGCTGGGCTTCAGTTCTGCCCGGACCACAGAAGGCGAAGAACGGAGCAGCTGGGCAGCGGGCTAATGTACTCCGTGCAGCGAGTTCCAAAGTCCAGCCGAGAGCTGCTTCACGAGCAGATTCAGCCGAGAATGCTGTGGCTGCTTCAGAAAGTTAGGCGCAGCCCTTGCACTCCAGCACACAACCTGGCCAGAAGCAGTTTCTCACACCTCCAGTGTTGCAGAGTCCATGCAGCTTGAGCACACCCAGGAGGGCGCGTCCAGAAAGAAGGCGTTCCTCAAGTGCCCCTTCTCTACGCAGCCTCGAAACTGAGCACAACACGGTGCGGCTCGGGAGCTTCTTTCTCCGAGAAGACGTGCCGTCACATTATGCGCTCTGGCAGCTCCGTTGCCCACTCGCAGCGGCCGCTCCCAAAGGAAAAGGCTCCAGGAGTAAAAGCCACTGCCGGGCTGAACCTTCCCCTTGCCTCACGTCAAGCAGCAGAAACTGTCCGCTGCACTCCGTACTTCCCTTCTCCGCCGCATACTACCACTGTGATGTCTGCATCTCGAGGCATAAACCGAGCACAGTTGTTTCCAGGGAAAGCTGGAAGAGCAATGGGTAACAGCACGAGTAGCTGCAAGTTGAGCTTTCTGTTTCCGACTGCTAACGCGAATCCGCCAACAAAGCGAGTTGGCAGGCACGCTTCCTCTTGCAGCCTGTGCCATTCGCACAGCAGCTCGGTGCTCTGCGCCTTCCTTCTGATGCCCTTCGTACCACGGCGCGCTTTCGTTCTGCTGGAGAAGACGAGCAGTCGTCTGCTTCTCGCCCAGAGAGCACGGTGCCGGCAGCGAAAGCCTCCAGGCTGCTGCTGCTTCTGCCGAAACACGCCGGGGCTGCATGCACTTTCTCTCTCAGCGCCAGCTAGCACCACATTCTGTCTGCGTTGTAGCCTGAATCTTAAGGGAAAGATTCTCGGCTGCGTCTCGCACACAAAACAGCTTTAGGTCAGCAAGCTTACCCAGAGCTTGTCCGCGGCGCGTGAGAACCTGTATTTGCATCAGCTTTCCAGTGGCAGCCCTCTTTCCCTTACAGCCTGCACAGCGCCGTCAGATCGTGGTGCTCTCTGCCCCTTCCTTCTCAGTTCCAAGTACCACCGCGCACCGTCCAGCCTTGCAGGGAGCAAAGACGCGGACAGAGGTCTCGCACAGAAGAACGTGCCAGGAAGAAGCCATGCTCTTTCTCTCTCCTCGTCGTCGCCCAGACTGGGGTGCTGTGTCGAAAGTCTTGGCCAGCGAAAGGCTCATCCAGCAAGGGCTTGTCTCCTGACGCATTTCGTGGCGCTGGAGCTACACAGACCGTTTGGATAACTGTAAAACAGCAAGAAAATGATTGCGCCTCGAGCTGAGGAAAATCCGTGCACAGCACGCTGTGGATGCGTGCAGTATACACTCTGGAGAGCGGGACAGCTGAAAGCCGTCGCTGGGCTTCAGTTCTGCCCGGACCACAGAAGGCGAAGAACGGAGCAGCTGGGCAGCGGGCTAATGTACTCCGTGCAGCGAGTTCCAAAGTCCAGCCGAGAGCTGCTTCACGAGCAGATTCAGCCGAGAATGCTGTGGCTGCTTCAGAAAGTTAGGCGCAGCCCTTGCACTCCAGCACACAACCTGGCCAGAAGCAGTTTCTCACACCTCCAGTGTTGCAGAGTCCATGCAGCTTGAGCACACCCAGGAGGGCGCGTCCAGAAAGAAGGCGTTCCTCAAGTGCCCCTTCTCTACGCAGCCTCGAAACTGAGCACAACACGGTGCGGCTCGGGAGCTTCTTTCTCCGAGAAGACGTGCCGTCACATTATGCGCTCTGGCAGCTCCGTTGCCCACTCGCAGCGGCCGCTCCCAAAGGAAAAGGCTCCAGGAGTAAAAGCCACTGCCGGGCTGAACCTTCCCCTTGCCTCACGTCAAGCAGCAGAAACTGTCCGCTGCACTCCGTACTTCCCTTCTCCGCCGCATACTACCACTGTGATCTCTGCATCTCGAGGCATAAACCGAGCACAGTTGTTTCCAGGGAAAGCTGGAAGAGCAATGGGTAACAGCACGAGTAGCTGCAAGTTGAGCTTTCTGTTTCCGACTGCTAACGCGAATCCGCCAACAAAGCGAGTTGGCAGGCACGCTTCCTCTTGCAGCCTGTGCCATTCGCACAGCAGCTCGGTGCTCTGCGCCTTCCTTCTGATGCCCTTCGTACCACGGCGCGCTTTCGTTCTGCTGGAGAAGACGAGCAGTCGTCTGCTTCTCGCCCAGAGAGCACGGTGCCGGCAGCGAAAGCCTCCAGGCTGCTGCTGCTTCTGCCGAAACACGCCGGGGCTGCATGCACTTTCTCTCTCAGCGCCAGCTAGCACCACATTCTGTCTGCGTTGTAGCCTGAATCTTAAGGGAAAGATTCTCGGCTGCGTCTCGCACACAAAACAGCTTTAGGTCAGCAAGCTTACCCAGAGCTTGTCCGCGGCGCGTGAGAACCTGTATTTGCATCAGCTTTCCAGTGGCAGCCCTCTTTCCCTTACAGCCTGCACAGCGCCGTCAGATCGTGGTGCTCTCTGCCCCTTCCTTCTCAGTTCCAAGTACCACCGCGCACCGTCCAGCCTTGCAGGGAGCAAAGACGCGGACAGAGGTCTCGCACAGAAGAACGTGCCAGGAAGAAGCCATGCTCTTTCTCTCTCCTCGTCGTCGCCCAGACTGGGGTGCTGTGTCGAAAGTCTTGGCCAGCGAAAGGCTCATCCAGCAAGGGCTTGTCTCCTGACGCATTTCGTGGCGCTGGAGCTACACAGACCGTTTGGATAACTGTAAAACAGCAAGAAAATGATTGCGCCTCGAGCTGAGGAAAATCCGTGCACAGCACGCTGTGGATGCGTGCAGTATACACTCTGGAGAGCGGGACAGCTGAAAGCCGTCGCTGGGCTTCAGTTCTGCCCGGACCACAGAAGGCGAAGAACGGAGCAGCTGGGCAGCGGGCTAATGTACTCCGTGCAGCGAGTTCCAAAGTCCAGCCGAGAGCTGCTTCACGAGCAGATTCAGCCGAGAATGCTGTGGCTGCTTCAGAAAGTTAGGCGCAGCCCTTGCACTCCAGCACACAACCTGGCCAGAAGCAGTTTCTCACACCTCCAGTGTTGCAGAGTCCATGCAGCTTGAGCACACCCAGGAGGGCGCGTCCAGAAAGAAGGCGTTCCTCAAGTGCCCCTTCTCTACGCAGCCTCGAAACTGAGCACAACACGGTGCGGCTCGGGAGCTTCTTTCTCCGAGAAGACGTGCCGTCACATTATGCGCTCTGGCAGCTCCGTTGCCCACTCGCAGCGGCCGCTCCCAAAGGAAAAGGCTCCAGGAGTAAAAGCCACTGCCGGGCTGAACCTTCCCCTTGCCTCACGTCAAGCAGCAGAAACTGTCCGCTGCACTCCGTACTTCCCTTCTCCGCCGCATACTACCACTGTGATCTCTGCATCTCGAGGCATAAACCGAGCACAGTTGTTTCCAGGGAAAGCTGGAAGAGCAATGGGTAACAGCACGAGTAGCTGCAAGTTGAGCTTTCTGTTTCCGACTGCTAACGCGAATCCGCCAACAAAGCGAGTTGGCAGGCACGCTTCCTCTTGCAGCCTGTGCCATTCGCACAGCAGCTCGGTGCTCTGCGCCTTCCTTCTGATGCCCTTCGTACCACGGCGCGCTTTCGTTCTGCTGGAGAAGACGAGCAGTCGTCTGCTTCTCGCCCAGAGAGCACGGTGCCGGCAGCGAAAGCCTCCAGGCTGCTGCTGCTTCTGCCGAAACACGCCGGGGCTGCATGCACTTTCTCTCTCAGCGCCAGCTAGCACCACATTCTGTCTGCGTTGTAGCCTGAATCTTAAGGGAAAGATTCTCGGCTGCGTCTCGCACACAAAACAGCTTTAGGTCAGCAAGCTTACCCAGAGCTTGTCCGCGGCGCGTGAGAACCTGTATTTGCATCAGCTTTCCAGTGGCAGCCCTCTTTCCCTTACAGCCTGCACAGCGCCGTCAGATCGTGGTGCTCTCTGCCCCTTCCTTCTCAGTTCCAAGTACCACCGCGCACCGTCCAGCCTTGCAGGGAGCAAAGACGCGGACAGAGGTCTCGCACAGAAGAACGTGCCAGGAAGAAGCCATGCTCTTTCTCTCTCCTCGTCGTCGCCCAGATTGGGGTGCTGTGTCGAAAGTCTTGGCCAGCGAAAGGCTCATCCAGCAAGGGCTTGTCTCCTGACGCATTTCGTGGCGCTGGAGCTACACAGACCGTTTGGATAACTGTAAAACAGCAAGAAAATGATTGCGCCTCGAGCTGAGGAAAATCCGTGCACAGCACGCTGTGGATGCGTGCAGTATACACTCTGGAGAGCGGGACAGCTGAAAGCCGTCGCTGGGCTTCAGTTCTGCCCGGACCACAGAAGGCGAAGAACGGAGCAGCTGGGCAGCGGGCTAATGTACTCCGTGCAGCGAGTTCCAAAGTCCAGCCGAGAGCTGCTTCACGAGCAGATTCAGCCGAGAATGCTGTGGCTGCTTCAGAAAGTTAGGCGCAGCCCTTGCACTCCAGCACACAACCTGGCCAGAAGCAGTTTCTCACACCTCCAGTGTTGCAGAGTCCATGCAGCTTGAGCACACCCAGGAGGGCGCGTCCAGAAAGAAGGCGTTCCTCAAGTGCCCCTTCTCTACGCAGCCTCGAAACTGAGCACAACACGGTGCGGCTCGGGAGCTTCTTTCTCCGAGAAGACGTGCCGTCACATTATGCGCTCTGGCAGCTCCGTTGCCCACTCGCAGCGGCCGCTCCCAAAGGAAAAGGCTCCAGGAGTAAAAGCCACTGCCGGGCTGAACCTTCCCCTTGCCTCACGTCAAGCAGCAGAAACTGTCCGCTGCACTCCGTACTTCCCTTCTCCGCCGCATACTACCACTGTGATCTCTGCATCTCGAGGCATAAACCGAGCACAGTTGTTTCCAGGGAAAGCTGGAAGAGCAATGGGTAACAGCACGAGTAGCTGCAAGTTGAGCTTTCTGTTTCCGACTGCTAACGCGAATCCGCCAACAAAGCGAGTTGGCAGGCACGCTTCCTCTTGCAGCCTGTGCCATTCGCACAGCAGCTCGGTGCTCTGCGCCTTCCTTCTGATGCCCTTCGTACCACGGCGCGCTTTCGTTCTGCTGGAGAAGACGAGCAGTCGTCTGCTTCTCGCCCAGAGAGCACGGTGCCGGCAGCGAAAGCCTCCAGGCTGCTGCTGCTTCTGCCGAAACACGCCGGGGCTGCATGCACTTTCTCTCTCAGCGCCAGCTAGCACCACATTCTGTCTGCGTTGTAGCCTGAATCTTAAGGGAAAGATTCTCGGCTGCGTCTCGCACACAAAACAGCTTTAGGTCAGCAAGCTTACCCAGAGCTTGTCCGCGGCGCGTGAGAACCTGTATTTGCATCAGCTTTCCAGTGGCAGCCCTCTTTCCCTTACAGCCTGCACAGCGCCGTCAGATCGTGGTGCTCTCTGCCCCTTCCTTCTCAGTTCCAAGTACCACCGCGCACCGTCCAGCCTTGCAGGGAGCAAAGACGCGGACAGAGGTCTCGCACAGAAGAACGTGCCAGGAAGAAGCCATGCTCTTTCTCTCTCCTCGTCGTCGCCCAGACTGGGGTGCTGTGTCGAAAGTCTTGGCCAGCGAAAGGCTCATCCAGCAAGGGCTTGTCTCCTGACGCATTTCGTGGCGCTGGAGCTACACAGACCGTTTGGATAACTGTAAAACAGCAAGAAAATGATTGCGCCTCGAGCTGAGGAAAATCCGTGCACAGCACGCTGTGGATGCGTGCAGTATACACTCTGGAGAGCGGGACAGCTGAAAGCCGTCGCTGGGCTTCAGTTCTGCCCGGACCACAGAAGGCGAAGAACGGAGCAGCTGGGCAGCGGGCTAATGTACTCCGTGCAGCGAGTTCCAAAGTCCAGCCGAGAGCTGCTTCACGAGCAGATTCAGCCGAGAATGCTGTGGCTGCTTCAGAAAGTTAGGCGCAGCCCTTGCACTCCAGCACACAACCTGGCCAGAAGCAGTTTCTCACACCTCCAGTGTTGCAGAGTCCATGCAGCTTGAGCACACCCAGGAGGGCGCGTCCAGAAAGAAGGCGTTCCTCAAGTGCCCCTTCTCTACGCAGCCTCGAAACTGAGCACAACACGGTGCGGCTCGGGAGCTTCTTTCTCCGAGAAGACGTGCCGTCACATTATGCGCTCTGGCAGCTCCGTTGCCCACTCGCAGCGGCCGCTCCCAAAGGAAAAGGCTCCAGGAGTAAAAGCCACTGCCGGGCTGAACCTTCCCCTTGCCTCACGTCAAGCAGCAGAAACTGTCCGCTGCACTCCGTACTTCCCTTCTCCGCCGCATACTACCACTGTGATCTCTGCATCTCGAGGCATAAACCGAGCACAGTTGTTTCCAGGGAAAGCTGGAAGAGCAATGGGTAACAGCACGAGTAGCTGCAAGTTGAGCTTTCTGTTTCCGACTGCTAACGCGAATCCGCCAACAAAGCGAGTGGCAGGCACGCTTCCTCTTGCAGCCTGTGCCATTCGCACAGCAGCTCGGTGCTCTGCGCCTTCCTTCTGATGCCCTTCGTACCACGGCGCGCTTTCGTTCTGCTGGAGAAGACGAGCAGTCGTCTGCTTCTCGCCCAGAGAGCACGGTGCCGGCAGCGAAAGCCTCCAGGCTGCTGCTGCTTCTGCCGAAACACGCCGGGGCTGCATGCACTTTCTCTCTCAGCGCCAGCTAGCACCACATTCTGTCTGCGTTGTAGCCTGAATCTTAAGGGAAAGATTCTCGGCTGCGTCTCGCACACAAAACAGCTTTAGGTCAGCAAGCTTACCCAGAGCTTGTCCGCGGCGCGTGAGAACCTGTATTTGCATCAGCTTTCCAGTGGCAGCCCTCTTTCCCTTACAGCCTGCACAGCGCCGTCAGATCGTGGTGCTCTCTGCCCCTTCCTTCTCAGTTCCAAGTACCACCGCGCACCGTCCAGCCTTGCAGGGAGCAAAGACGCGGACAGAGGTCTCGCACAGAAGAACGTGCCAGGAAGAAGCCATGCTCTTTCTCTCTCCTCGTCGTCGCCCAGACTGGGGTGCTGTGTCGAAAGTCTTGGCCAGCGAAAGGCTCATCCAGCAAGGGCTTGTCTCCTGACGCATTTCGTGGCGCTGGAGCTACACAGACCGTTTGGATAACTGTAAAACAGCAAGAAAATGATTGCGCCTCGAGCTGAGGAAAATCCGTGCACAGCACGCTGTGGATGCGTGCAGTATACACTCTGGAGAGCGGGACAGCTGAAAGCCGTCGCTGGGCTTCAGTTCTGCCCGGACCACAGAAGGCGAAGAACGGAGCAGCTGGGCAGCGGGCTAATGTACTCCGTGCAGCGAGTTCCAAAGTCCAGCCGAGAGCTGCTTCACGAGCAGATTCAGCCGAGAATGCTGTGGCTGCTTCAGAAAGTTAGGCGCAGCCCTTGCACTCCAGCACACAACCTGGCCAGAAGCAGTTTCTCACACCTCCAGTGTTGCAGAGTCCATGCAGCTTGAGCACACCCAGGAGGGCGCGTCCAGAAAGAAGGCGTTCCTCAAGTGCCCCTTCTCTACGCAGCCTCGAAACTGAGCACAACACGGTGCGGCTCGGGAGCTTCTTTCTCCGAGAAGACGTGCCGTCACATTATGCGCTCTGGCAGCTCCGTTGCCCACTCGCAGCGGCCGCTCCCAAAGGAAAAGGCTCCAGGAGTAAAAGCCACTGCCGGGCTGAACCTTCCCCTTGCCTCACGTCAAGCAGCAGAAACTGTCCGCTGCACTCCGTACTTCCCTTCTCCGCCGCATACTACCACTGTGATCTCTGCATCTCGAGGCATAAACCGAGCACAGTTGTTTCCAGGGAAAGCTGGAAGAGCAATGGGTAACAGCACGAGTAGCTGCAAGTTGAGCTTTCTGTTTCCGACTGCTAACGCGAATCCGCCAACAAAGCGAGTTGGCAGGCACGCTTCCTCTTGCAGCCTGTGCCATTCGCACAGCAGCTCGGTGCTCTGCGCCTTCCTTCTGATGCCCTTCGTACCACGGCGCGCTTTCGTTCTGCTGGAGAAGACGAGCAGTCGTCTGCTTCTCGCCCAGAGAGCACGGTGCCGGCAGCGAAAGCCTCCAGGCTGCTGCTGCTTCTGCCGAAACACGCCGGGGCTGCATGCACTTTCTCTCTCAGCGCCAGCTAGCACCACATTCTGTCTGCGTTGTAGCCTGAATCTTAAGGGAAAGATTCTCGGCTGCGTCTCGCACACAAAACAGCTTTAGGTCAGCAAGCTTACCCAGAGCTTGTCCGCGGCGCGTGAGAACCTGTATTTGCATCAGCTTTCCAGTGGCAGCCCTCTTTCCCTTACAGCCTGCACAGCGCCGTCAGATCGTGGTGCTCTCTGCCCCTTCCTTCTCAGTTCCAAGTACCACCGCGCACCGTCCAGCCTTGCAGGGAGCAAAGACGCGGACAGAGGTCTCGCACAGAAGAACGTGCCAGGAAGAAGCCATGTTCTTTCTCTCTCCTCGTCGTCGCCCAGACTGGGGTGCTGTGTCGAAAGTCTTGGCCAGCGAAAGGCTCATCCAGCAAGGGCTTGTCTCCTGACGCATTTCGTGGCGCTGGAGCTACACAGACCGTTTGGATAACTGTAAAACAGCAAGAAAATGGTTGCGCCTCGAGCTGAGGAAAATCCGTGCACAGCACGCTGTGGATGCGTGCAGTATACACTCTGGAGAGCGGGACAGCTGAAAGCCGTCGCTGGGCTTCAGTTCTGCCCGGACCACAGAAGGCGAAGAACGGAGCAGCTGGGCAGTGGGCTAATGTACTCCGTGCAGCGAGTTCCAAAGTCCAGCCGAGAGCTGCTTCACGAGCAGATTCAGCCGAGAATGCTGTGGCTGCTTCAGAAAGTTAGGCGCAGCCCTTGCACTCCAGCACACAACCTGGCCAGAAGCAGTTTCTCACACCTCCAGTGTTGCAGAGTCCATGCAGCTTGAGCACACCCAGGAGGGCGCGTCCAGAAAGAAGGCGTTCCTCAAGTGCCCCTTCTCTACGCAGCCTCGAAACTGAGCACAACACGGTGCGGCTCGGGAGCTTCTTTCTCCGAGAAGACGTGCCGTCACATTATGCGCTCTGGCAGCTCCGTTGCCCACTCGCAGCGGCCGCTCCCAAAGGAAAAGGCTCCAGGAGTAAAAGCCACTGCCGGGCTGAACCTTCCCCTTGCCTCACGTCAAGCAGCAGAAACTGTCCGCTGCACTCCGTACTTCCCTTCTCCGCCGCATACTACCACTGTGATCTCTGCATCTCGAGGCATAAACCGAGCACAGTTGTTTCCAGGGAAAGCTGGAAGAGCAATGGGTAACAGCACGAGTAGCTGCAAGTTGAGCTTTCTGTTTCCGACTGCTAACGCGAATCCGCCAACAAAGCGAGTTGGCAGGCACGCTTCCTCTTGCAGCCTGTGCCATTCGCACAGCAGCTCGGTGCTCTGCGCCTTCCTTCTGATGCCCTTCGTACCACGGCGCGCTTTCGTTCTGCTGGAGAAGACGAGCAGTCGTCTGCTTCTCGCCCAGAGAGCACGGTGCCGGCAGCGAAAGCCTCCAGGCTGCTGCTGCTTCTGCCGAAACACGCCGGGGCTGCATGCACTTTCTCTCTCAGCGCCAGCTAGCACCACATTCTGTCTGCGTTGTAGCCTGAATCTTAAGGGAAAGATTCTCGGCTGCGTCTCGCACACAAAACAGCTTTAGGTCAGCAAGCTTACCCAGAGCTTGTCCGCGGCGCGTGAGAACCTGTATTTGCATCAGCTTTCCAGTGGCAGCCCTCTTTCCCTTACAGCCTGCACAGCGCCGTCAGATCGTGGTGCTCTCTGCCCCTTCCTTCTCAGTTCCAAGTACCACCGCGCACCGTCCAGCCTTGCAGGGAGCAAAGACGCGGACAGAGGTCTCGCACAGAAGAACGTGCCAGGAAGAAGCCATGCTCTTTCTCTCTCCTCGTCGTCGCCCAGACTGGGGTGCTGTGTCGAAAGTCTTGGCCAGCGAAAGGCTCATCCAGCAAGGGCTTGTCTCCTGACGCATTTCGTGGCGCTGGAGCTACACAGACCGTTTGGATAACTGTAAAACAGCAAGAAAATGATTGCGCCTCGAGCTGAGGAAAATCCGTGCACAGCACGCTGTGGATGCGTGCAGTATACACTCTGGAGAGCGGGACAGCTGAAAGCCGTCGCTGGGCTTCAGTTCTGCCCGGACCACAGAAGGCGAAGAACGGAGCAGCTGGGCAGCGGGCTAATGTACTCCGTGCAGCGAGTTCCAAAGTCCAGCCGAGAGCTGCTTCACGAGCAGATTCAGCCGAGAATGCTGTGGCTGCTTCAGAAAGTTAGGCGCAGCCCTTGCACTCCAGCACACAACCTGGCCAGAAGCAGTTTCTCACACCTCCAGTGTTGCAGAGTCCATGCAGCTTGAGCACACCCAGGAGGGCGCGTCCAGAAAGAAGGCGTTCCTCAAGTGCCCCTTCTCTACGCAGCCTCGAAACTGAGCACAACACGGTGCGGCTCGGGAGCTTCTTTCTCCGAGAAGACGTGCCGTCACATTATGCGCTCTGGCAGCTCCGTTGCCCACTCGCAGCGGCCGCTCCCAAAGGAAAAGGCTCCAGGAGTAAAAGCCACTGCCGGGCTGAACCTTCCCCTTGCCTCACGTCAAGCAGCAGAAACTGTCCGCTGCACTCCGTACTTCCCTTCTCCGCCGCATACTACCACTGTGATCTCTGCATCTCGAGGCATAAACCGAGCACAGTTGTTTCCAGGGAAAGCTGGAAGAGCAATGGGTAACAGCACGAGTAGCTGCAAGTTGAGCTTTCTGTTTCCGACTGCTAACGCGAATCCGCCAACAAAGCGAGTTGGCAGGCACGCTTCCTCTTGCAGCCTGTGCCATTCGCACAGCAGCTCGGTGCTCTGCGCCTTCCTTCTGATGCCCTTCGTACCACGGCGCGCTTTCGTTCTGCTGGAGAAGACGAGCAGTCGTCTGCTTCTCGCCCAGAGAGCACGGTGCCGGCAGCGAAAGCCTCCAGGCTGCTGCTGCTTCTGCCGAAACACGCCGGGGCTGCATGCACTTTCTCTCTCAGCGCCAGCTAGCACCACATTCTGTCTGCGTTGTAGCCTGAATCTTAAGGGAAAGATTCTCGGCTGCGTCTCGCACACAAAACAGCTTTAGGTCAGCAAGCTTACCCAGAGCTTGTCCGCGGCGCGTGAGAACCTGTATTTGCATCAGCTTTCCAGTGGCAGCCCTCTTTCCCTTACAGCCTGCACAGCGCCGTCAGATCGTGGTGCTCTCTGCCCCTTCCTTCTCAGTTCCAAGTACCACCGCGCACCGTCCAGCCTTGCAGGGAGCAAAGACGCGGACAGAGGTCTCGCACAGAAGAACGTGCCAGGAAGAAGCCATGCTCTTTCTCTCTCCTCGTCGTCGCCCAGATTGGGGTGCTGTGTCGAAAGTCTTGGCCAGCGAAAGGCTCATCCAGCAAGGGCTTGTCTCCTGACGCATTTCGTGGCGCTGGAGCTACACAGACCGTTTGGATAACTGTAAAACAGCAAGAAAATGGTTGCGCCTCGAGCTGAGGAAAATCCGTGCACAGCACGCTGTGGATGCGTGCAGTATACACTCTGGAGAGCGGGACAGCTGAAAGCCGTCGCTGGGCTTCAGTTCTGCCCGGACCACAGAAGGCGAAGAACGGAGCAGCTGGGCAGCGGGCTAATGTACTCCGTGCAGCGAGTTCCAAAGTCCAGCCGAGAGCTGCTTCACGAGCAGATTCAGCCGAGAATGCTGTGGCTGCTTCAGAAAGTTAGGCGCAGCCCTTGCACTCCAGCACACAACCTGGCCAGAAGCAGTTTCTCACACCTCCAGTGTTGCAGAGTCCATGCAGCTTGAGCACACCCAGGAGGGCGCGTCCAGAAAGAAGGCGTTCCTCAAGTGCCCCTTCTCTACGCAGCCTCGAAACTGAGCACAACACGGTGCGGCTCGGGAGCTTCTTTCTCCGAGAAGACGTGCCGTCACATTATGCGCTCTGGCAGCTCCGTTGCCCACTCGCAGCGGCCGCTCCCAAAGGAAAAGGCTCCAGGAGTAAAAGCCACTGCCGGGCTGAACCTTCCCCTTGCCTCACGTCAAGCAGCAGAAACTGTCCGCTGCACTCCGTACTTCCCTTCTCCGCCGCATACTACCACTGTGATCTCTGCATCTCGAGGCATAAACCGAGCACAGTTGTTTCCAGGGAAAGCTGGAAGAGCAATGGGTAACAGCACGAGTAGCTGCAAGTTGAGCTTTCTGTTTCCGACTGCTAACGCGAATCCGCCAACAAAGCGAGTGGCAGGCACGCTTCCTCTTGCAGCCTGTGCCATTCGCACAGCAGCTCGGTGCTCTGCGCCTTCCTTCTGATGCCCTTCGTACCACGGCGCGCTTTCGTTCTGCTGGAGAAGACGAGCAGTCGTCTGCTTCTCGCCCAGAGAGCACGGTGCCGGCAGCGAAAGCCTCCAGGCTGCTGCTGCTTCTGCCGAAACACGCCGGGGCTGCATGCACTTTCTCTCTCAGCGCCAGCTAGCACCACATTCTGTCTGCGTTGTAGCCTGAATCTTAAGGGAAAGATTCTCGGCTGCGTCTCGCACACAAAACAGCTTTAGGTCAGCAAGCTTACCCAGAGCTTGTCCGCGGCGCGTGAGAACCTGTATTTGCATCAGCTTTCCAGTGGCAGCCCTCTTTCCCTTACAGCCTGCACAGCGCCGTCAGATCGTGGTGCTCTCTGCCCCTTCCTTCTCAGTTCCAAGTACCACCGCGCACCGTCCAGCCTTGCAGGGAGCAAAGACGCGGACAGAGGTCTCGCACAGAAGAACGTGCCAGGAAGAAGCCATGCTCTTTCTCTCTCCTCGTCGTCGCCCAGATTGGGGTGCTGTGTCGAAAGTCTTGGCCAGCGAAAGGCTCATCCAGCAAGGGCTTGTCTCCTGACGCATTTCGTGGCGCTGGAGCTACACAGACCGTTTGGATAACTGTAAAACAGCAAGAAAATGATTGCGCCTCGAGCTGAGGAAAATCCGTGCACAGCACGCTGTGGATGCGTGCAGTATACACTCTGGAGAGCGGGACAGCTGAAAGCCGTCGCTGGGCTTCAGTTCTGCCCGGACCACAGAAGGCGAAGAACGGAGCAGCTGGGCAGCGGGCTAATGTACTCCGTGCAGCGAGTTCCAAAGTCCAGCCGAGAGCTGCTTCACGAGCAGATTCAGCCGAGAATGCTGTGGCTGCTTCAGAAAGTTAGGCGCAGCCCTTGCACTCCAGCACACAACCTGGCCAGAAGCAGTTTCTCACACCTCCAGTGTTGCAGAGTCCATGCAGCTTGAGCACACCCAGGAGGGCGCGTCCAGAAAGAAGGCGTTCCTCAAGTGCCCCTTCTCTACGCAGCCTCGAAACTGAGCACAACACGGTGCGGCTCGGGAGCTTCTTTCTCCGAGAAGACGTGCCGTCACATTATGCGCTCTGGCAGCTCCGTTGCCCACTCGCAGCGGCCGCTCCCAAAGGAAAAGGCTCCAGGAGTAAAAGCCACTGCCGGGCTGAACCTTCCCCTTGCCTCACGTCAAGCAGCAGAAACTGTCCGCTGCACTCCGTACTTCCCTTCTCCGCCGCATACTACCACTGTGATCTCTGCATCTCGAGGCATAAACCGAGCACAGTTGTTTCCAGGGAAAGCTGGAAGAGCAATGGGTAACAGCACGAGTAGCTGCAAGTTGAGCTTTCTGTTTCCGACTGCTAACGCGAATCCGCCAACAAAGCGAGTTGGCAGGCACGCTTCCTCTTGCAGCCTGTGCCATTCGCACAGCAGCTCGGTGCTCTGCGCCTTCCTTCTGATGCCCTTCGTACCACGGCGCGCTTTCGTTCTGCTGGAGAAGACGAGCAGTCGTCTGCTTCTCGCCCAGAGAGCACGGTGCCGGCAGCGAAAGCCTCCAGGCTGCTGCTGCTTCTGCCGAAACACGCCGGGGCTGCATGCACTTTCTCTCTCAGCGCCAGCTAGCACCACATTCTGTCTGCGTTGTAGCCTGAATCTTAAGGGAAAGATTCTCGGCTGCGTCTCGCACACAAAACAGCTTTAGGTCAGCAAGCTTACCCAGAGCTTGTCCGCGGCGCGTGAGAACCTGTATTTGCATCAGCTTTCCAGTGGCAGCCCTCTTTCCCTTACAGCCTGCACAGCGCCGTCAGATCGTGGTGCTCTCTGCCCCTTCCTTCTCAGTTCCAAGTACCACCGCGCACCGTCCAGCCTTGCAGGGAGCAAAGACGCGGACAGAGGTCTCGCACAGAAGAACGTGCCAGGAAGAAGCCATGCTCTTTCTCTCTCCTCGTCGTCGCCCAGATTGGGGTGCTGTGTCGAAAGTCTTGGCCAGCGAAAGGCTCATCCAGCAAGGGCTTGTCTCCTGACGCATTTCGTGGCGCTGGAGCTACACAGACCGTTTGGATAACTGTAAAACAGCAAGAAAATGGTTGCGCCTCGAGCTGAGGAAAATCCGTGCACAGCACGCTGTGGATGCGTGCAGTATACACTCTGGAGAGCGGGACAGCTGAAAGCCGTCGCTGGGCTTCAGTTCTGCCCGGACCACAGAAGGCGAAGAACGGAGCAGCTGGGCAGCGGGCTAATGTACTCCGTGCAGCGAGTTCCAAAGTCCAGCCGAGAGCTGCTTCACGAGCAGATTCAGCCGAGAATGCTGTGGCTGCTTCAGAAAGTTAGGCGCAGCCCTTGCACTCCAGCACACAACCTGGCCAGAAGCAGTTTCTCACACCTCCAGTGTTGCAGAGTCCATGCAGCTTGAGCACACCCAGGAGGGCGCGTCCAGAAAGAAGGCGTTCCTCAAGTGCCCCTTCTCTACGCAGCCTCGAAACTGAGCACAAC
This sequence comes from Aphelocoma coerulescens, assembly GCF_041296385.1. Taxonomy (NCBI): domain Eukaryota; kingdom Metazoa; phylum Chordata; class Aves; order Passeriformes; family Corvidae; genus Aphelocoma; species Aphelocoma coerulescens. Next base: position 48,388 of record NW_027183707.1, on the reverse strand, counting down.
ACGGTGCGGCTCGGGAGCTTCTTTCTCCGAGAAGACGTGCCGTCACATTATGCGCTCTGGCAGCTCCGTTGCCCACTCGCAGCGGCCGCTCCCAAAGGAAAAGGCTCCAGGAGTAAAAGCCACTGCCGGGCTGAACCTTCCCCTTGCCTCACGTCAAGCAGCAGAAACTGTCCGCTGCACTCCGTACTTCCCTTCTCCGCCGCATACTACCACTGTGATCTCTGCATCTCGAGGCATAAACCGAGCACAGTTGTTTCCAGGGAAAGCTGGAAGAGCAATGGGTAACAGCACGAGTAGCTGCAAGTTGAGCTTTCTGTTTCCGACTGCTAACGCGAATCCGCCAACAAAGCGAGTTGGCAGGCACGCTTCCTCTTGCAGCCTGTGCCATTCGCACAGCAGCTCGGTGCTCTGCGCCTTCCTTCTGATGCCCTTCGTACCACGGCGCGCTTTCGTTCTGCTGGAGAAGACGAGCAGTCGTCTGCTTCTCGCCCAGAGAGCACGGTGCCGGCAGCGAAAGCCTCCAGGCTGCTGCTGCTTCTGCCGAAACACGCCGGGGCTGCATGCACTTTCTCTCTCAGCGCCAGCTAGCACCACATTCTGTCTGCGTTGTAGCCTGAATCTTAAGGGAAAGATTCTCGGCTGCGTCTCGCACACAAAACAGCTTTAGGTCAGCAAGCTTACCCAGAGCTTGTCCGCGGCGCGTGAGAACCTGTATTTGCATCAGCTTTCCAGTGGCAGCCCTCTTTCCCTTACAGCCTGCACAGCGCCGTCAGATCGTGGTGCTCTCTGCCCCTTCCTTCTCAGTTCCAAGTACCACCGCGCACCGTCCAGCCTTGCAGGGAGCAAAGACGCGGACAGAGGTCTCGCACAGAAGAACGTGCCAGGAAGAAGCCATGCTCTTTCTCTCTCCTCGTCGTCGCCCAGACTGGGGTGCTGTGTCGAAAGTCTTGGCCAGCGAAAGGCTCATCCAGCAAGGGCTTGTCTCCTGACGCATTTCGTGGCGCTGGAGCTACACAGACCGTTTGGATAACTGTAAAACAGCAAGAAAATGATTGCGCCTCGAGCTGAGGAAAATCCGTGCACAGCACGCTGTGGATGCGTGCAGTATACACTCTGGAGAGCGGGACAGCTGAAAGCCGTCGCTGGGCTTCAGTTCTGCCCGGACCACAGAAGGCGAAGAACGGAGCAGCTGGGCAGCGGGCTAATGTACTCCGTGCAGCGAGTTCCAAAGTCCAGCCGAGAGCTGCTTCACGAGCAGATTCAGCCGAGAATGCTGTGGCTGCTTCAGAAAGTTAGGCGCAGCCCTTGCACTCCAGCACACAACCTGGCCAGAAGCAGTTTCTCACACCTCCAGTGTTGCAGAGTCCATGCAGCTTGAGCACACCCAGGAGGGCGCGTCCAGAAAGAAGGCGTTCCTCAAGTGCCCCTTCTCTACGCAGCCTCGAAACTGAGCACAACACGGTGCGGCTCGGGAGCTTCTTTCTCCGAGAAGACGTGCCGTCACATTATGCGCTCTGGCAGCTCCGTTGCCCACTCGCAGCGGCCGCTCCCAAAGGAAAAGGCTCCAGGAGTAAAAGCCACTGCCGGGCTGAACCTTCCCCTTGCCTCACGTCAAGCAGCAGAAACTGTCCGCTGCACTCCGTACTTCCCTTCTCCGCCGCATACTACCACTGTGATCTCTGCATCTCGAGGCATAAACCGAGCACAGTTGTTTCCAGGGAAAGCTGGAAGAGCAATGGGTAACAGCACGAGTAGCTGCAAGTTGAGCTTTCTGTTTCCGACTGCTAACGCGAATCCGCCAACAAAGCGAGTTGGCAGGCACGCTTCCTCTTGCAGCCTGTGCCATTCGCACAGCAGCTCGGTGCTCTGCGCCTTCCTTCTGATGCCCTTCGTACCACGGCGCGCTTTCGTTCTGCTGGAGAAGACGAGCAGTCGTCTGCTTCTCGCCCAGAGAGCACGGTGCCGGCAGCGAAAGCCTCCAGGCTGCTGCTGCTTCTGCCGAAACACGCCGGGGCTGCATGCACTTTCTCTCTCAGCGCCAGCTAGCACCACATTCTGTCTGCGTTGTAGCCTGAATCTTAAGGGAAAGATTCTCGGCTGCGTCTCGCACACAAAACAGCTTTAGGTCAGCAAGCTTACCCAGAGCTTGTCCGCGGCGCGTGAGAACCTGTATTTGCATCAGCTTTCCAGTGGCAGCCCTCTTTCCCTTACAGCCTGCACAGCGCCGTCAGATCGTGGTGCTCTCTGCCCCTTCCTTCTCAGTTCCAAGTACCACCGCGCACCGTCCAGCCTTGCAGGGAGCAAAGACGCGGACAGAGGTCTCGCACAGAAGAACGTGCCAGGAAGAAGCCATGCTCTTTCTCTCTCCTCGTCGTCGCCCAGACTGGGGTGCTGTGTCGAAAGTCTTGGCCAGCGAAAGGCTCATCCAGCAAGGGCTTGTCTCCTGACGCATTTCGTGGCGCTGGAGCTACACAGACCGTTTGGATAACTGTAAAACAGCAAGAAAATGATTGCGCCTCGAGCTGAGGAAAATCCGTGCACAGCACGCTGTGGATGCGTGCAGTATACACTCTGGAGAGCGGGACAGCTGAAAGCCGTCGCTGGGCTTCAGTTCTGCCCGGACCACAGAAGGCGAAGAACGGAGCAGCTGGGCAGCGGGCTAATGTACTCCGTGCAGCGAGTTCCAAAGTCCAGCCGAGAGCTGCTTCACGAGCAGATTCAGCCGAGAATGCTGTGGCTGCTTCAGAAAGTTAGGCGCAGCCCTTGCACTCCAGCACACAACCTGGCCAGAAGCAGTTTCTCACACCTCCAGTGTTGCAGAGTCCATGCAGCTTGAGCACACCCAGGAGGGCGCGTCCAGAAAGAAGGCGTTCCTCAAGTGCCCCTTCTCTACGCAGCCTCGAAACTGAGCACAACACGGTGCGGCTCGGGAGCTTCTTTCTCCGAGAAGACGTGCCGTCACATTATGCGCTCTGGCAGCTCCGTTGCCCACTCGCAGCGGCCGCTCCCAAAGGAAAAGGCTCCAGGAGTAAAAGCCACTGCCGGGCTGAACCTTCCCCTTGCCTCACGTCAAGCAGCAGAAACTGTCCGCTGCACTCCGTACTTCCCTTCTCCGCCGCATACTACCACTGTGATCTCTGCATCTCGAGGCATAAACCGAGCACAGTTGTTTCCAGGGAAAGCTGGAAGAGCAATGGGTAACAGCACGAGTAGCTGCAAGTTGAGCTTTCTGTTTCCGACTGCTAACGCGAATCCGCCAACAAAGCGAGTTGGCAGGCACGCTTCCTCTTGCAGCCTGTGCCATTCGCACAGCAGCTCGGTGCTCTGCGCCTTCCTTCTGATGCCCTTCGTACCACGGCGCGCTTTCGTTCTGCTGGAGAAGACGAGCAGTCGTCTGCTTCTCGCCCAGAGAGCACGGTGCCGGCAGCGAAAGCCTCCAGGCTGCTGCTGCTTCTGCCGAAACACGCCGGGGCTGCATGCACTTTCTCTCTCAGCGCCAGCTAGCACCACATTCTGTCTGCGTTGTAGCCTGAATCTTAAGGGAAAGATTCTCGGCTGCGTCTCGCACACAAAACAGCTTTAGGTCAGCAAGCTTACCCAGAGCTTGTCCGCGGCGCGTGAGAACCTGTATTTGCATCAGCTTTCCAGTGGCAGCCCTCTTTCCCTTACAGCCTGCACAGCGCCGTCAGATCGTGGTGCTCTCTGCCCCTTCCTTCTCAGTTCCAAGTACCACCGCGCACCGTCCAGCCTTGCAGGGAGCAAAGACGCGGACAGAGGTCTCGCACAGAAGAACGTGCCAGGAAGAAGCCATGCTCTTTCTCTCTCCTCGTCGTCGCCCAGACTGGGGTGCTGTGTCGAAAGTCTTGGCCAGCGAAAGGCTCATCCAGCAAGGGCTTGTCTCCTGACGCATTTCGTGGCGCTGGAGCTACACAGACCGTTTGGATAACTGTAAAACAGCAAGAAAATGATTGCGCCTCGAGCTGAGGAAAATCCGTGCACAGCACGCTGTGGATGCGTGCAGTATACACTCTGGAGAGCGGGACAGCTGAAAGCCGTCGCTGGGCTTCAGTTCTGCCCGGACCACAGAAGGCGAAGAACGGAGCAGCTGGGCAGCGGGCTAATGTACTCCGTGCAGCGAGTTCCAAAGTCCAGCCGAGAGCTGCTTCACGAGCAGATTCAGCCGAGAATGCTGTGGCTGCTTCAGAAAGTTAGGCGCAGCCCTTGCACTCCAGCACACAACCTGGCCAGAAGCAGTTTCTCACACCTCCAGTGTTGCAGAGTCCATGCAGCTTGAGCACACCCAGGAGGGCGCGTCCAGAAAGAAGGCGTTCCTCAAGTGCCCCTTCTCTACGCAGCCTCGAAACTGAGCACAACACGGTGCGGCTCGGGAGCTTCTTTCTCCGAGAAGACGTGCCGTCACATTATGCGCTCTGGCAGCTCCGTTGCCCACTCGCAGCGGCCGCTCCCAAAGGAAAAGGCTCCAGGAGTAAAAGCCACTGCCGGGCTGAACCTTCCCCTTGCCTCACGTCAAGCAGCAGAAACTGTCCGCTGCACTCCGTACTTCCCTTCTCCGCCGCATACTACCACTGTGATCTCTGCATCTCGAGGCATAAACCGAGCACAGTTGTTTCCAGGGAAAGCTGGAAGAGCAATGGGTAACAGCACGAGTAGCTGCAAGTTGAGCTTTCTGTTTCCGACTGCTAACGCGAATCCGCCAACAAAGCGAGTTGGCAGGCACGCTTCCTCTTGCAGCCTGTGCCATTCGCACAGCAGCTCGGTGCTCTGCGCCTTCCTTCTGATGCCCTTCGTACCACGGCGCGCTTTCGTTCTGCTGGAGAAGACGAGCAGTCGTCTGCTTCTCGCCCAGAGAGCACGGTGCCGGCAGCGAAAGCCTCCAGGCTGCTGCTGCTTCTGCCGAAACACGCCGGGGCTGCATGCACTTTCTCTCTCAGCGCCAGCTAGCACCACATTCTGTCTGCGTTGTAGCCTGAATCTTAAGGGAAAGATTCTCGGCTGCGTCTCGCACACAAAACAGCTTTAGGTCAGCAAGCTTACCCAGAGCTTGTCCGCGGCGCGTGAGAACCTGTATTTGCATCAGCTTTCCAGTGGCAGCCCTCTTTCCCTTACAGCCTGCACAGCGCCGTCAGATCGTGGTGCTCTCTGCCCCTTCCTTCTCAGTTCCAAGTACCACCGCGCACCGTCCAGCCTTGCAGGGAGCAAAGACGCGGACAGAGGTCTCGCACAGAAGAACGTGCCAGGAAGAAGCCATGCTCTTTCTCTCTCCTCGTCGTCGCCCAGACTGGGGTGCTGTGTCGAAAGTCTTGGCCAGCGAAAGGCTCATCCAGCAAGGGCTTGTCTCCTGACGCATTTCGTGGCGCTGGAGCTACACAGACCGTTTGGATAACTGTAAAACAGCAAGAAAATGATTGCGCCTCGAGCTGAGGAAAATCCGTGCACAGCACGCTGTGGATGCGTGCAGTATACACTCTGGAGAGCGGGACAGCTGAAAGCCGTCGCTGGGCTTCAGTTCTGCCCGGACCACAGAAGGCGAAGAACGGAGCAGCTGGGCAGCGGGCTAATGTACTCCGTGCAGCGAGTTCCAAAGTCCAGCCGAGAGCTGCTTCACGAGCAGATTCAGCCGAGAATGCTGTGGCTGCTTCAGAAAGTTAGGCGCAGCCCTTGCACTCCAGCACACAACCTGGCCAGAAGCAGTTTCTCACACCTCCAGTGTTGCAGAGTCCATGCAGCTTGAGCACACCCAGGAGGGCGCGTCCAGAAAGAAGGCGTTCCTCAAGTGCCCCTTCTCTACGCAGCCTCGAAACTGAGCACAACACGGTGCGGCTCGGGAGCTTCTTTCTCCGAGAAGACGTGCCGTCTGTCCTGGGTTGAGGTGTATTCTATTACCATCCTCATGAGCTGTTGAAATCAAGTGGGGCAGTGTTTTCCTTGCCTCCTCCCCCCAGATTATCTTTCTGTTAATGGCCCATCATTGTCCTGCTGCATGACTCAGAGATAACTCCCTCCGGACTATCTTCTGTTAACGAGCCTAATCAACACCTGGCCTCATGACTCATTACCTCATTGTGAGATGCTCCACCCAGAGGGAGGAACCAAGCATCCCATCATGGATATAACTGGGACTCTGAGCATCAAAGGGACGGGCTCCACTGGATTTCCAGAGGACAGGAGCTACACAGCCACCGCTGGACTTTCTGAGGAAGAGCAGACCCCTTCTACTACAGGATCACCACTTCAGAGGATTGCAGCCACCATTCCACCAGACTGCTACCACTACCCTGCCTAATAGGGATTCAGGTTGTATCTTGGCTCTGTCAGTGTTTTCTTTTACTTTCTTTTCCTTTTCTTTAATTTCCATTAAATTGTTATTCTGACTTGGTGCCTCTCACTGGTTTATTTTCAAACTAGTACATAATTTGGCGCCCAACGTGGGGCACCGCTCTGAGAGAAAGTCAGAATTACAATTTTGTATTCACCATGGTGCTCAGCTTGTCTGCATGGGTACTGTATCTTGCTCTCTATATCTTTCCTCACATGGGGAACTACCTGCCTGTAGTATTACTCCTGTTAAAACCAGGGAATGGTATGAGAATTGCTTTAATGGTTTATTATGTCTATAGCATAATAACCTGCGAGGCGATGAATGCCATTCGGAAAATATACTCCATTTTGTTTGGCTGTCCTAGTCTGGGCTCCTATTTCTGGGATCTCCTCAACAATCGCACCCAGCCCCTGGTGGGAGGAGTAGAGAGTGGTTTCTTCCAGCCTTTCAGGCCAGGCACAGCAGTTTTTGAAAATATTGAACTCCCTCTGGATGTCAAAGATAGCATAAACTTGCTGTCAGTTCTGCTTTGTCTTCTCTGTACAGCCTGCACCATGTACACCATGCTCAGAATCAGAGCTATGGCACAGCATCCTCAGGATGAGGGAGGGAAGAAGAGCAGAGCAACAAACACCATGTCTGCACAGACTGTCACAGAGAAGAAAGAAACCAAATGCAAAACAACAGCGTCCATGTCTACGCAGACTGACACAAAGGAAAAAGGAACCAAACGCAAAGCAACAGTGTCCATCTCTACGCAGACTGACACAGAGGAGAAAGAAACCAAATGCAAAACGACAGCATCCATGTCTACGCAGACTGACACAGAGGAGAAAGAAGCCAGACGCAAGACAACAGCGCCCATGTCTACGCAGACTGACACAGAGGAGAAAGGAACCAAAAGCACTGTCAGCATCCCCACGCAAACCATCACTGAACCAGAACAGCCTAAACCGATTGCAGTTGCCCCCGTGCAGAAGAAGAAATCAAAAAGCAAGTCAGTCCGCATAGTGACTGACGAGGATGCAGCAGGACCTTCGCACCCAGCAGAAGAGGCAGAGCCAGAGATCATCACTCGGTCACTATCCCTGGGTGAGCTGCGTGACCTGCGGAGGGAATTCACCCGCCAGACGAATGAGTCCATCCTGACCTGGCTCCTCCGCATCTGGGACGCTGCAGCCAATGACACTATTCTAGACGGAAGTGAGGCCAGGCAACTGGGATCTCTGTCCCGGGATGTGGTCATTGACCAGGGGATCGGGAGAACCCAAGAAACCCTCAGCCTCTGGCGGCGACTGCTTACAAGTGTCAGGGACAGGTACCTTTGTAAAGAAGACCTCCAGGTACACCAAGGAAAATGGAGCACAATGGAACAAGGTATCCGGTGCCTGAGGGAATTGGCTGTGCTGGAGATCATTTTCTCAGAAGATGAGAGATTTCCTAAGAGCCCAGATGGTGTCCAGTGCACATCACAGATGTGGTTGAGGTTCGCACGCCTCGGACCAGAGATATACTCCCGTTACCTGGCAACGCTGCAATGGAGGGAAGGCGAGGACAGGGTGGGCGTCTTGGTGAACAAGCTGAGGATTTACGAGGACACTGTCACAGCCCCATTTCGCACCCATGTCTCATCCGTGGAAACAAGTCTTTTGGCTGAGCAAGTCCGGAGCTTGGTTGAAGAAGGCCATCAGAAATTGAAAAAGGAGCTTAAGGAAGAGATTTATCACATCTCGCCAGAACTAACAAGAGTCTCTGCCATTAGGAGCCGGCGCCCCCCAACCAGGGAGAGAGGATACACGCCACGAGGTAATCTCTGGTTTTTCCTTCAGGAACATGGAGAAGACATGAGTAAGTGGCATGGAAAACCCACCTCCTCCTTAGCAGCCAGGGTACGTGAACTAAAAAGAGGGACAACTACCACAAGAAGCGCATCTAGAGTCAACATTGCTCCGGTCTCTCGCACACAGAACTCCAGACGGTACCAGAATGACAGTATGACTGATCCTCTTGAAGGGACCTCAGGTACATACTCACCGGAAGGGAGCAACATGCACCAGAACCAGGAATAGAGGGGCCCTGCCTCTAGCCAGGTAGAGGAAAGGGATAATCGGGTCTTTTGGACTGTGTGGGTCCGATGGCCTGGCACAGCTGACCCACAAAAATACACGGCTTTGGTTGACACAGGCGCTCAATGTACTCTGATGCCATCAAGGTATGTGGGAGCAGAACCCATTTCTATTTGTGGGGTGACAGGAGGATCCCAGCAGCTGACTGTACTGGAAGCTGAAGTGAGTTTAACTGGGAACGAGTGGCAGAAACACCCCATCGTGACTGGCCCGGAGGCCCCGTGCATTCTCGGCATAGACTATCTCAGAAATGGATATTTCAAGGACCCAAAAGGACATCGTTGGGCTTTTGGGATAGCTGCTGTGGAGACAGAAGATATCAGACAACTGAGTACATTGCCTGGCCTCTCAGATGACCCGTCTGCCGTGGGACTGCTAAGAGTTGAAGAACAACAGGTACCAATCGCCACAGCAACAGTACACCGTCGGCAATACCGCACCGACAGAGACTCTGTGGTTCCCGTCCATGAGATGATTCGTAAACTGGAGAGCCAAGGGGTGGTCAGCAAGGCCCATTCACCTTTCAACAGCCCTATATGGCCAGTGCGTAAGTCCAACGGGGAATGGAGACTGACAGTGGATTACCGTGGCCTGAATGAAGTCACACCACCATTGAGCGCTGCTGTGCCGGACATGTTGGAACTTCAGTACGAGCTGGAGTCCAAAGCAGCGAAGTGGTACTCCACTATTGACATTGCCAACGCCTTCTTCTCCATTCCTTTGGCAGCAGAATGCAGGCCCCAGTTTGCTTTCACTTGGAGGGGTGTGCAATACACCTGGAACCGACTGCCCCAGGGGTGGAAGCACAGTCCTACCATTTGCCATGGACTGATCCAAACTGCACTGGAAAAGGGTGAGGCCCCAGAACATCTGCAATACATCGACGACATCATCGTGTGGGGAAACACAGCAAAGGAAGTATTTGAGAAAGGAGAGAAAATCATCCAGATTCTCCTGGAAGCTGGCTTTGCCATCAAAAGGAGCAAAGTCAAGGGACCTGCCCAAGAGATCCAGTTCCTGGGAGTAAAGTGGCAAGATGGACGACGTCAGATTCCCACCGAGGTCGTCAACAAGATCACTGCGATGTCTCCACCGACCAGTAAGAAGGAAACACAAGCTTTCCTAGGTGCCATAGGTTTTTGGAGAATGCACATTCCTGAGTACAGCCAGATTGTGAGCCCTCTCTACCTGGTTACCCGCAAGAAGAACGATTTCCACTGGGGCCCTGAACAGCAGCAAGCCTTCGCCCAGATCAAACAGGAAATCGCTCATGCGGTAGCCCTTGGCCCAGTCAGGACAGGACCAGAGGTGAAGAATGTGCTCTACTCTGCAGCCGGGAGCCATGGTCTGTCCTGGAGCCTCTGGCAGAAGGTGCCTGGTGAGACTCGTGGCCGACCACTGGGATTCTGGAGCCGAAGCTACAGAGGATCTGAAGCTAACTACACTCCCACAGAGAAGGAAATCTTGGCCGCCTATGAAGGAGTCCAAGCTGCCTCAGAGGTAATCGGCACAGAGGCACAACTCCTCCTGGCACCCCGACTACCAGTGCTGGGGTGGATGTTCAAGGGAAAGGTTCCTGCCATGCATCACGCCACTGACACCACATGGAGCAAATGGATTGCTCTCATCACACAGCGTGCCCGTATTGGAAACCCGAATCGCCCTGGGATTCTGGAAATTATAACAAACTGGCCTGAAGGTGAGACTTTTGGATTATCTTCTGAAGAAGAGGAAGAGCAAGTGACTCGTGCTGAGGAAGCCCCACCATATAATGAGCTACCGGAGACTGAAAGACGTTATGCCCTCTTCACTGATGGTTCCTGCCGAATTGTAGGCACTAACAGGAAGTGGAAAGCTGCAGTATGGAGCCCCACACGGCAAGTTGCACAAGCTACCGAGGGACAAGGTGGATCGAGTCAGGTTGCAGAGCTTAAAGCCGTCCAGCTGGCTTTGGATATTGCTGAACGAGAGAAGTGGCCGAGGCTTTATCTCTACACCGACTCGTGGATGGTAGCTAACGCTCTGTGGGGATGGCTGGTTCGCTGGAGAAAAGCCAACTGGCAGCGCAGAGGGAAACCCATCTGGGCCGCTGAGATTTGGCAGGACATCGCCGCCCGAGTAGAGAAGCTGACCGTGAAGGTTCGACACGTGGATGCGCACGTACCCAAGAGTCGGGCTAATGAAGAACATCGCAACAACGAGCAGGTGGACCGAGCTGCCAAGGTGAAAGTATCACAGGTGGATCTGGACTGGCAGCACAAGGGAGAATTATTCCTAGCTCGTTGGGCCCATGATGCCTCTGGTCATCAGGGGAGAGATGCAACATACCAATGGGCCCGTGACCGAGGGGTGGACCTTACCATGGACAGCATCTCACAGGTCATCCACAGTTGTGAGACCTGTGCTGCAATCAAACAGGCCAAGCGGGTGAAGCCTCTGTGGTACGGTGGACGATGGTCAAAGTACAGGTATGGGGAAGCCTGGCAAGTTGATTACATCACCCTTCCCCAAACTCGCCAAGGCAAGCGCTACGTGTTGACCATGGTTGAAGCAACCACTGGATGGCTGGAGACCTACCCTGTGCCTCATGCTACAGCCCGGAACACCATCTTGGGCCTGGAAAAGCAAGTCCTGTGGAGACATGGCACCCCGGACAGGATCGAGTCAGACAACGGGACTCATTTTAAGAACAGCCTCATCAACACCTGGGCCAGAGAACACGGTATCGAATGGATATATCACATTCCTTATCATGCACCAGCTGCCGGAAAAGTTGAACGCTGCAATGGACTACTTAAAACCACCCTAAAGGCACTTGGTGGGGGAACCTTCAAAAATTGGGAAGCGAACTTAGCGAAGGCTACCTGGATGGTCAATACCCGAGGGTCCATCAATCGAGCTGGTCGTGCCGAGTCTGAACCCTTGCACACAGTGGATGGAGATAGAGTCCCTGTGGTACACCTGAGAGGTATTTTAGGAAAGACTGTTTGGATTAATCCCACCTCAGGCAAAGGCAAACCCATCCGTGGGATTGTCTTTGCTCAAGGACCTGGTTGCACTTGGTGGGTAATGCAAAAAGATGGGGAAACCCGTTGTGTACCACAGGGAGACCTAATCTTAGGTGAGAACGGTGTGTAGGGTTTCATTGTATATATATATATATATATATATATATATATATATATGTATGTGTGTTTAGAGTTTAAGAAGGTATTGATTTGGGATGATGTAGATGGTAATAGAATAAGGGGTGGATAATGTCCTGGGTTGAGGTGTATTCTATTACCATCCTCATGAGCTGTTGAAATCAAGTGGGGCAGTGTTTTCCTTGCCTCCTCCCCCCAGATTATCTTTCTGTTAATGGCCCATCATTGTCCTGCTGCATGACTCAGAGATAACTCCCTCCGGACTATCTTCTGTTAACGAGCCTAATCAACACCTGGCCTCATGACTCATTACCTCATTGTGAGATGCTCCACCCAGAGGGAGGAACCAAGCATCCCATCATGGATATAACTGGGACTCTGAGCATCAAAGGGACGGGCTCCACTGGATTTCCAGAGGACAGGAGCTACACAGCCACCGCTGGACTTTCTGAGGAAGAGCAGACCCCTTCTACTACAGGATCACCACTTCAGAGGATTGCAGCCACCATTCCACCAGACTGCTACCACTACCCTGCCGAATAGGGATTCAGGTTGTATCTTGGCTCTGTCAGTGTTTTCTTTTACTTTCTTTTCCTTTTCTTTAATTTCCATTAAATTGTTATTCTGACTTGGTGCCTCTCACTGGTTTATTTTCAAACTAGTACACCGTCACATTATGCGCTCTGGCAGCTCCGTTGCCCACTCGCAGCGGCCGCTCCCAAAGGAAAAGGCTCCAGGAGTAAAAGCCACTGCCGGGCTGAACCTTCCCCTTGCCTCACGTCAAGCAGCAGAAACTGTCCGCTGCACTCCGTACTTCCCTTCTCCGCCGCATACTACCACTGTGATCTCTGCATCTCGAGGCATAAACCGAGCACAGTTGTTTCCAGGGAAAGCTGGAAGAGCAATGGGTAACAGCACGAGTAGCTGCAAGTTGAGCTTTCTGTTTCCGACTGCTAACGCGAATCCGCCAACAAAGCGAGTTGGCAGGCACGCTTCCTCTTGCAGCCTGTGCCATTCGCACAGCAGCTCGGTGCTCTGCGCCTTCCTTCTGATGCCCTTCGTACCACGGCGCGCTTTCGTTCTGCTGGAGAAGACGAGCAGTCGTCTGCTTCTCGCCCAGAGAGCACGGTGCCGGCAGCGAAAGCCTCCAGGCTGCTGCTGCTTCTGCCGAAACACGCCGGGGCTGCATGCACTTTCTCTCTCAGCGCCAGCTAGCACCACATTCTGTCTGCGTTGTAGCCTGAATCTTAAGGGAAAGATTCTCGGCTGCGTCTCGCAAACAAAACAGCTTTAGGTCAGCAAGCTTACCCAGAGCTTGTCCGCGGCGCGTGAGAACCTGTATTTGCATCAGCTTTCCAGTGGCAGCCCTCTTTCCCTTACAGCCTGCACAGCGCCGTCAGATCGTGGTGCTCTCTGCCCCTTCCTTCTCAGTTCCAAGTACCACCGCGCACCGTCCAGCCTTGCAGGGAGCAAAGACGCGGACAGAGGTCTCGCACAGAAGAACGTGCCAGGAAGAAGCCATGCTCTTTCTCTCTCCTCGTCGTCGCCCAGACTGGGGTGCTGTGTCGAAAGTCTTGGCCAGCGAAAGGCTCATCCAGCAAGGGCTTGTCTCCTGACGCATTTCGTGGCGCTGGAGCTACACAGACCGTTTGGATAACTGTAAAACAGCAAGAAAATGATTGCGCCTCGAGCTGAGGAAAATCCGTGCACAGCACGCTGTGGATGCGTGCAGTATACACTCTGGAGAGCGGGACAGCTGAAAGCCGTCGCTGGGCTTCAGTTCTGCCCGGACCACAGAAGGCGAAGAACGGAGCAGCTGGGCAGCGGGCTAATGTACTCCGTGCAGCGAGTTCCAAAGTCCAGCCGAGAGCTGCTTCACGAGCAGATTCAGCCGAGAATGCTGTGGCTGCTTCAGAAAGTTAGGCGCAGCCCTTGCACTCCAGCACACAACCTGGCCAGAAGCAGTTTCTCACACCTCCAGTGTTGCAGAGTCCATGCAGCTTGAGCACACCCAGGAGGGCGCGTCCAGAAAGAAGGCGTTCCTCAAGTGCCCCTTCTCTACGCAGCCTCGAAACTGAGCACAACACGGTGCGGCTCGGGAGCTTCTTTCTCCGAGAAGACGTGCCGTCACATTATGCGCTCTGGCAGCTCCGTTGCCCACTCGCAGCGGCCGCTCCCAAAGGAAAAGGCTCCAGGAGTAAAAGCCACTGCCGGGCTGAACCTTCCCCTTGCCTCACGTCAAGCAGCAGAAACTGTCCGCTGCACTCCGTACTTCCCTTCTCCGCCGCATACTACCACTGTGATCTCTGCATCTCGAGGCATAAACCGAGCACAGTTGTTTCCAGGGAAAGCTGGAAGAGCAATGGGTAACAGCACGAGTAGCTGCAAGTTGAGCTTTCTGTTTCCGACTGCTAACGCGAATCCGCCAACAAAGCGAGTTGGCAGGCACGCTTCCTCTTGCAGCCTGTGCCATTCGCACAGCAGCTCGGTGCTCTGCGCCTTCCTTCTGATGCCCTTCGTACCACGGCGCGCTTTCGTTCTGCTGGAGAAGACGAGCAGTCGTCTGCTTCTCGCCCAGAGAGCACGGTGCCGGCAGCGAAAGCCTCCAGGCTGCTGCTGCTTCTGCCGAAACACGCCGGGGCTGCATGCACTTTCTCTCTCAGCGCCAGCTAGCACCACATTCTGTCTGCGTTGTAGCCTGAATCTTAAGGGAAAGATTCTCGGCTGCGTCTCGCACACAAAACAGCTTTAGGTCAGCAAGCTTACCCAGAGCTTGTCCGCGGCGCGTGAGAACCTGTATTTGCATCAGCTTTCCAGTGGCAGCCCTCTTTCCCTTACAGCCTGCACAGCGCCGTCAGATCGTGGTGCTCTCTGCCCCTTCCTTCTCAGTTCCAAGTACCACCGCGCACCGTCCAGCCTTGCAGGGAGCAAAGACGCGGACAGAGGTCTCGCACAGAAGAACGTGCCAGGAAGAAGCCATGCTCTTTCTCTCTCCTCGTCGTCGCCCAGACTGGGGTGCTGTGTCGAAAGTCTTGGCCAGCGAAAGGCTCATCCAGCAAGGGCTTGTCTCCTGACGCATTTCGTGGCGCTGGAGCTACACAGACCGTTTGGATAACTGTAAAACAGCAAGAAAATGGTTGCGCCTCGAGCTGAGGAAAATCCGTGCACAGCACGCTGTGGATGCGTGCAGTATACACTCTGGAGAGCGGGACAGCTGAAAGCCGTCGCTGGGCTTCAGTTCTGCCCGGACCACAGAAGGCGAAGAACGGAGCAGCTGGGCAGCGGGCTAATGTACTCCGTGCAGCGAGTTCCAAAGTCCAGCCGAGAGCTGCTTCACGAGCAGATTCAGCCGAGAATGCTGTGGCTGCTTCAGAAAGTTAGGCGCAGCCCTTGCACTCCAGCACACAACCTGGCCAGAAGCAGTTTCTCACACCTCCAGTGTTGCAGAGTCCATGCAGCTTGAGCACACCCAGGAGGGCGCGTCCAGAAAGAAGGCGTTCCTCAAGTGCCCCTTCTCTACGCAGCCTCGAAACTGAGCACAACACGGTGCGGCTCGGGAGCTTCTTTCTCCGAGAAGACGTGCCGTCACATTATGCGCTCTGGCAGCTCCGTTGCCCACTCGCAGCGGCCGCTCCCAAAGGAAAAGGCTCCAGGAGTAAAAGCCACTGCCGGGCTGAACCTTCCCCTTGCCTCACGTCAAGCAGCAGAAACTGTCCGCTGCACTCCGTACTTCCCTTCTCCGCCGCATACTACCACTGTGATCTCTGCATCTCGAGGCATAAACCGAGCACAGTTGTTTCCAGGGAAAGCTGGAAGAGCAATGGGTAACAGCACGAGTAGCTGCAAGTTGAGCTTTCTGTTTCCGACTGCTAACGCGAATCCGCCAACAAAGCGAGTTGGCAGGCACGCTTCCTCTTGCAGCCTGTGCCATTCGCACAGCAGCTCGGTGCTCTGCGCCTTCCTTCTGATGCCCTTCGTACCACGGCGCGCTTTCGTTCTGCTGGAGAAGACGAGCAGTCGTCTGCTTCTCGCCCAGAGAGCACGGTGCCGGCAGCGAAAGCCTCCAGGCTGCTGCTGCTTCTGCCGAAACACGCCGGGGCTGCATGCACTTTCTCTCTCAGCGCCAGCTAGCACCACATTCTGTCTGCGTTGTAGCCTGAATCTTAAGGGAAAGATTCTCGGCTGCGTCTCGCACACAAAACAGCTTTAGGTCAGCAAGCTTACCCAGAGCTTGTCCGCGGCGCGTGAGAACCTGTATTTGCATCAGCTTTCCAGTGGCAGCCCTCTTTCCCTTACAGCCTGCACAGCGCCGTCAGATCGTGGTGCTCTCTGCCCCTTCCTTCTCAGTTCCAAGTACCACCGCGCACCGTCCAGCCTTGCAGGGAGCAAAGACGCGGACAGAGGTCTCGCACAGAAGAACGTGCCAGGAAGAAGCCATGCTCTTTCTCTCTCCTCGTCGTCGCCCAGACTGGGGTGCTGTGTCGAAA
This sequence comes from Aphelocoma coerulescens, assembly GCF_041296385.1. Lineage (NCBI taxonomy): Eukaryota > Metazoa > Chordata > Aves > Passeriformes > Corvidae > Aphelocoma > Aphelocoma coerulescens. The sequence goes on along the minus strand of NW_027183707.1, from coordinate 32,289 downwards.
GTCTTGGCCAGCGAAAGGCTCATCCAGCAAGGGCTTGTCTCCTGACGCATTTCGTGGCGCTGGAGCTACACAGACCGTTTGGATAACTGTAAAACAGCAAGAAAATGATTGCGCCTCGAGCTGAGGAAAATCCGTGCACAGCACGCTGTGGATGCGTGCAGTATACACTCTGGAGAGCGGGACAGCTGAAAGCCGTCGCTGGGCTTCAGTTCTGCCCGGACCACAGAAGGCGAAGAACGGAGCAGCTGGGCAGCGGGCTAATGTACTCCGTGCAGCGAGTTCCAAAGTCCAGCCGAGAGCTGCTTCACGAGCAGATTCAGCCGAGAATGCTGTGGCTGCTTCAGAAAGTTAGGCGCAGCCCTTGCACTCCAGCACACAACCTGGCCAGAAGCAGTTTCTCACACCTCCAGTGTTGCAGAGTCCATGCAGCTTGAGCACACCCAGGAGGGCGCGTCCAGAAAGAAGGCGTTCCTCAAGTGCCCCTTCTCTACGCAGCCTCGAAACTGAGCACAACACGGTGCGGCTCGGGAGCTTCTTTCTCCGAGAAGACGTGCCGTCACATTATGCGCTCTGGCAGCTCCGTTGCCCACTCGCAGCGGCCGCTCCCAAAGGAAAAGGCTCCAGGAGTAAAAGCCACTGCCGGGCTGAACCTTCCCCTTGCCTCACGTCAAGCAGCAGAAACTGTCCGCTGCACTCCGTACTTCCCTTCTCCGCCGCATACTACCACTGTGATCTCTGCATCTCGAGGCATAAACCGAGCACAGTTGTTTCCAGGGAAAGCTGGAAGAGCAATGGGTAACAGCACGAGTAGCTGCAAGTTGAGCTTTCTGTTTCCGACTGCTAACGCGAATCCGCCAACAAAGCGAGTTGGCAGGCACGCTTCCTCTTGCAGCCTGTGCCATTCGCACAGCAGCTCGGTGCTCTGCGCCTTCCTTCTGATGCCCTTCGTACCACGGCGCGCTTTCGTTCTGCTGGAGAAGACGAGCAGTCGTCTGCTTCTCGCCCAGAGAGCACGGTGCCGGCAGCGAAAGCCTCCAGGCTGCTGCTGCTTCTGCCGAAACACGCCGGGGCTGCATGCACTTTCTCTCTCAGCGCCAGCTAGCACCACATTCTGTCTGCGTTGTAGCCTGAATCTTAAGGGAAAGATTCTCGGCTGCGTCTCGCACACAAAACAGCTTTAGGTCAGCAAGCTTACCCAGAGCTTGTCCGCGGCGCGTGAGAACCTGTATTTGCATCAGCTTTCCAGTGGCAGCCCTCTTTCCCTTACAGCCTGCACAGCGCCGTCAGATCGTGGTGCTCTCTGCCCCTTCCTTCTCAGTTCCAAGTACCACCGCGCACCGTCCAGCCTTGCAGGGAGCAAAGACGCGGACAGAGGTCTCGCACAGAAGAACGTGCCAGGAAGAAGCCATGCTCTTTCTCTCTCCTCGTCGTCGCCCAGACTGGGGTGCTGTGTCGAAAGTCTTGGCCAGCGAAAGGCTCATCCAGCAAGGGCTTGTCTCCTGACGCATTTCGTGGCGCTGGAGCTACACAGACCGTTTGGATAACTGTAAAACAGCAAGAAAATGATTGCGCCTCGAGCTGAGGAAAATCCGTGCACAGCACGCTGTGGATGCGTGCAGTATACACTCTGGAGAGCGGGACAGCTGAAAGCCGTCGCTGGGCTTCAGTTCTGCCCGGACCACAGAAGGCGAAGAACGGAGCAGCTGGGCAGCGGGCTAATGTACTCCGTGCAGCGAGTTCCAAAGTCCAGCCGAGAGCTGCTTCACGAGCAGATTCAGCCGAGAATGCTGTGGCTGCTTCAGAAAGTTAGGCGCAGCCCTTGCACTCCAGCACACAACCTGGCCAGAAGCAGTTTCTCACACCTCCAGTGTTGCAGAGTCCATGCAGCTTGAGCACACCCAGGAGGGCGCGTCCAGAAAGAAGGCGTTCCTCAAGTGCCCCTTCTCTACGCAGCCTCGAAACTGAGCACAACACGGTGCGGCTCGGGAGCTTCTTTCTCCGAGAAGACGTGCCGTCACATTATGCGCTCTGGCAGCTCCGTTGCCCACTCGCAGCGGCCGCTCCCAAAGGAAAAGGCTCCAGGAGTAAAAGCCACTGCCGGGCTGAACCTTCCCCTTGCCTCACGTCAAGCAGCAGAAACTGTCCGCTGCACTCCGTACTTCCCTTCTCCGCCGCATACTACCACTGTGATCTCTGCATCTCGAGGCATAAACCGAGCACAGTTGTTTCCAGGGAAAGCTGGAAGAGCAATGGGTAACAGCACGAGTAGCTGCAAGTTGAGCTTTCTGTTTCCGACTGCTAACGCGAATCCGCCAACAAAGCGAGTTGGCAGGCACGCTTCCTCTTGCAGCCTGTGCCATTCGCACAGCAGCTCGGTGCTCTGCGCCTTCCTTCTGATGCCCTTCGTACCACGGCGCGCTTTCGTTCTGCTGGAGAAGACGAGCAGTCGTCTGCTTCTCGCCCAGAGAGCACGGTGCCGGCAGCGAAAGCCTCCAGGCTGCTGCTGCTTCTGCCGAAACACGCCGGGGCTGCATGCACTTTCTCTCTCAGCGCCAGCTAGCACCACATTCTGTCTGCGTTGTAGCCTGAATCTTAAGGGAAAGATTCTCGGCTGCGTCTCGCACACAAAACAGCTTTAGGTCAGCAAGCTTACCCAGAGCTTGTCCGCGGCGCGTGAGAACCTGTATTTGCATCAGCTTTCCAGTGGCAGCCCTCTTTCCCTTACAGCCTGCACAGCGCCGTCAGATCGTGGTGCTCTCTGCCCCTTCCTTCTCAGTTCCAAGTACCACCGCGCACCGTCCAGCCTTGCAGGGAGCAAAGACGCGGACAGAGGTCTCGCACAGAAGAACGTGCCAGGAAGAAGCCATGCTCTTTCTCTCTCCTCGTCGTCGCCCAGACTGGGGTGCTGTGTCGAAAGTCTTGGCCAGCGAAAGGCTCATCCAGCAAGGGCTTGTCTCCTGACGCATTTCGTGGCGCTGGAGCTACACAGACCGTTTGGATAACTGTAAAACAGCAAGAAAATGATTGCGCCTCGAGCTGAGGAAAATCCGTGCACAGCACGCTGTGGATGCGTGCAGTATACACTCTGGAGAGCGGGACAGCTGAAAGCCGTCGCTGGGCTTCAGTTCTGCCCGGACCACAGAAGGCGAAGAACGGAGCAGCTGGGCAGCGGGCTAATGTACTCCGTGCAGCGAGTTCCAAAGTCCAGCCGAGAGCTGCTTCACGAGCAGATTCAGCCGAGAATGCTGTGGCTGCTTCAGAAAGTTAGGCGCAGCCCTTGCACTCCAGCACACAACCTGGCCAGAAGCAGTTTCTCACACCTCCAGTGTTGCAGAGTCCATGCAGCTTGAGCACACCCAGGAGGGCGCGTCCAGAAAGAAGGCGTTCCTCAAGTGCCCCTTCTCTACGCAGCCTCGAAACTGAGCACAACACGGTGCGGCTCGGGAGCTTCTTTCTCCGAGAAGACGTGCCGTCACATTATGCGCTCTGGCAGCTCCGTTGCCCACTCGCAGCGGCCGCTCCCAAAGGAAAAGGCTCCAGGAGTAAAAGCCACTGCCGGGCTGAACCTTCCCCTTGCCTCACGTCAAGCAGCAGAAACTGTCCGCTGCACTCCGTACTTCCCTTCTCCGCCGCATACTACCACTGTGATCTCTGCATCTCGAGGCATAAACCGAGCACAGTTGTTTCCAGGGAAAGCTGGAAGAGCAATGGGTAACAGCACGAGTAGCTGCAAGTTGAGCTTTCTGTTTCCGACTGCTAACGCGAATCCGCCAACAAAGCGAGTTGGCAGGCACGCTTCCTCTTGCAGCCTGTGCCATTCGCACAGCAGCTCGGTGCTCTGCGCCTTCCTTCTGATGCCCTTCGTACCACGGCGCGCTTTCGTTCTGCTGGAGAAGACGAGCAGTCGTCTGCTTCTCGCCCAGAGAGCACGGTGCCGGCAGCGAAAGCCTCCAGGCTGCTGCTGCTTCTGCCGAAACACGCCGGGGCTGCATGCACTTTCTCTCTCAGCGCCAGCTAGCACCACATTCTGTCTGCGTTGTAGCCTGAATCTTAAGGGAAAGATTCTCGGCTGCGTCTCGCACACAAAACAGCTTTAGGTCAGCAAGCTTACCCAGAGCTTGTCCGCGGCGCGTGAGAACCTGTATTTGCATCAGCTTTCCAGTGGCAGCCCTCTTTTCCTTACAGCCTGCACAGCGCCGTCAGATCGTGGTGCTCTCTGCCCCTTCCTTCTCAGTTCCAAGTACCACCGCGCACCGTCCAGCCTTGCAGGGAGCAAAGACGCGGACAGAGGTCTCGCACAGAAGAACGTGCCAGGAAGAAGCCATGCTCTTTCTCTCTCCTCGTCGTCGCCCAGACTGGGGTGCTGTGTCGAAAGTCTTGGCCAGCGAAAGGCTCATCCAGCAAGGGCTTGTCTCCTGACGCATTTCGTGGCGCTGGAGCTACACAGACCGTTTGGATAACTGTAAAACAGCAAGAAAATGGTTGCGCCTCGAGCTGAGGAAAATCCGTGCACAGCACGCTGTGGATGCGTGCAGTATACACTCTGGAGAGCGGGACAGCTGAAAGCCGTCGCTGGGCTTCAGTTCTGCCCGGACCACAGAAGGCGAAGAACGGAGCAGCTGGGCAGCGGGCTAATGTACTCCGTGCAGCGAGTTCCAAAGTCCAGCCGAGAGCTGCTTCACGAGCAGATTCAGCCGAGAATGCTGTGGCTGCTTCAGAAAGTTAGGCGCAGCCCTTGCACTCCAGCACACAACCTGGCCAGAAGCAGTTTCTCACACCTCCAGTGTTGCAGAGTCCATGCAGCTTGAGCACACCCAGGAGGGCGCGTCCAGAAAGAAGGCGTTCCTCAAGTGCCCCTTCTCTACGCAGCCTCGAAACTGAGCACAACACGGTGCGGCTCGGGAGCTTCTTTCTCCGAGAAGACGTGCCGTCACATTATGCGCTCTGGCAGCTCCGTTGCCCACTCGCAGCGGCCGCTCCCAAAGGAAAAGGCTCCAGGAGTAAAAGCCACTGCCGGGCTGAACCTTCCCCTTGCCTCACGTCAAGCAGCAGAAACTGTCCGCTGCACTCCGTACTTCCCTTCTCCGCCGCATACTACCACTGTGATCTCTGCATCTCGAGGCATAAACCGAGCACAGTTGTTTCCAGGGAAAGCTGGAAGAGCAATGGGTAACAGCACGAGTAGCTGCAAGTTGAGCTTTCTGTTTCCGACTGCTAACGCGAATCCGCCAACAAAGCGAGTTGGCAGGCACGCTTCCTCTTGCAGCCTGTGCCATTCGCACAGCAGCTCGGTGCTCTGCGCCTTCCTTCTGATGCCCTTCGTACCACGGCGCGCTTTCGTTCTGCTGGAGAAGACGAGCAGTCGTCTGCTTCTCGCCCAGAGAGCACGGTGCCGGCAGCGAAAGCCTCCAGGCTGCTGCTGCTTCTGCCGAAACACGCCGGGGCTGCATGCACTTTCTCTCTCAGCGCCAGCTAGCACCACATTCTGTCTGCGTTGTAGCCTGAATCTTAAGGGAAAGATTCTCGGCTGCGTCTCGCACACAAAACAGCTTTAGGTCAGCAAGCTTACCCAGAGCTTGTCCGCGGCGCGTGAGAACCTGTATTTGCATCAGCTTTCCAGTGGCAGCCCTCTTTCCCTTACAGCCTGCACAGCGCCGTCAGATCGTGGTGCTCTCTGCCCCTTCCTTCTCAGTTCCAAGTACCACCGCGCACCGTCCAGCCTTGCAGGGAGCAAAGACGCGGACAGAGGTCTCGCACAGAAGAACGTGCCAGGAAGAAGCCATGCTCTTTCTCTCTCCTCGTCGTCGCCCAGACTGGGGTGCTGTGTCGAAAGTCTTGGCCAGCGAAAGGCTCATCCAGCAAGGGCTTGTCTCCTGACGCATTTCGTGGCGCTGGAGCTACACAGACCGTTTGGATAACTGTAAAACAGCAAGAAAATGATTGCGCCTCGAGCTGAGGAAAATCCGTGCACAGCACGCTGTGGATGCGTGCAGTATACACTCTGGAGAGCGGGACAGCTGAAAGCCGTCGCTGGGCTTCAGTTCTGCCCGGACCACAGAAGGCGAAGAACGGAGCAGCTGGGCAGCGGGCTAATGTACTCCGTGCAGCGAGTTCCAAAGTCCAGCCGAGAGCTGCTTCACGAGCAGATTCAGCCGAGAATGCTGTGGCTGCTTCAGAAAGTTAGGCGCAGCCCTTGCACTCCAGCACACAACCTGGCCAGAAGCAGTTTCTCACACCTCCAGTGTTGCAGAGTCCATGCAGCTTGAGCACACCCAGGAGGGCGCGTCCAGAAAGAAGGCGTTCCTCAAGTGCCCCTTCTCTACGCAGCCTCGAAACTGAGCACAACACGGTGCGGCTCGGGAGCTTCTTTCTCCGAGAAGACGTGCCGTCACATTATGCGCTCTGGCAGCTCCGTTGCCCACTCGCAGCGGCCGCTCCCAAAGGAAAAGGCTCCAGGAGTAAAAGCCACTGCCGGGCTGAACCTTCCCCTTGCCTCACGTCAAGCAGCAGAAACTGTCCGCTGCACTCCGTACTTCCCTTCTCCGCCGCATACTACCACTGTGATCTCTGCATCTCGAGGCATAAACCGAGCACAGTTGTTTCCAGGGAAAGCTGGAAGAGCAATGGGTAACAGCACGAGTAGCTGCAAGTTGAGCTTTCTGTTTCCGACTGCTAACGCGAATCCGCCAACAAAGCGAGTTGGCAGGCACGCTTCCTCTTGCAGCCTGTGCCATTCGCACAGCAGCTCGGTGCTCTGCGCCTTCCTTCTGATGCCCTTCGTACCACGGCGCGCTTTCGTTCTGCTGGAGAAGACGAGCAGTCGTCTGCTTCTCGCCCAGAGAGCACGGTGCCGGCAGCGAAAGCCTCCAGGCTGCTGCTGCTTCTGCCGAAACACGCCGGGGCTGCATGCACTTTCTCTCTCAGCGCCAGCTAGCACCACATTCTGTCTGCGTTGTAGCCTGAATCTTAAGGGAAAGATTCTCGGCTGCGTCTCGCACACAAAACAGCTTTAGGTCAGCAAGCTTACCCAGAGCTTGTCCGCGGCGCGTGAGAACCTGTATTTGCATCAGCTTTCCAGTGGCAGCCCTCTTTCCCTTACAGCCTGCACAGCGCCGTCAGATCGTGGTGCTCTCTGCCCCTTCCTTCTCAGTTCCAAGTACCACCGCGCACCGTCCAGCCTTGCAGGGAGCAAAGACGCGGACAGAGGTCTCGCACAGAAGAACGTGCCAGGAAGAAGCCATGCTCTTTCTCTCTCCTCGTCGTCGCCCAGACTGGGGTGCTGTGTCGAAAGTCTTGGCCAGCGAAAGGCTCATCCAGCAAGGGCTTGTCTCCTGACGCATTTCGTGGTGCTGGAGCTACACAGACCGTTTGGATAACTGTAAAACAGCAAGAAAATGATTGCGCCTCGAGCTGAGGAAAATCCGTGCACAGCACGCTGTGGATGCGTGCAGTATACACTCTGGAGAGCGGGACAGCTGAAAGCCGTCGCTGGGCTTCAGTTCTGCCCGGACCACAGAAGGCGAAGAACGGAGCAGCTGGGCAGCGGGCTAATGTACTCCGTGCAGCGAGTTCCAAAGTCCAGCCGAGAGCTGCTTCACGAGCAGATTCAGCCGAGAATGCTGTGGCTGCTTCAGAAAGTTAGGCGCAGCCCTTGCACTCCAGCACACAACCTGGCCAGAAGCAGTTTCTCACACCTCCAGTGTTGCAGAGTCCATGCAGCTTGAGCACACCCAGGAGGGCGCGTCCAGAAAGAAGGCGTTCCTCAAGTGCCCCTTCTCTACGCAGCCTCGAAACTGAGCACAACACGGTGCGGCTCGGGAGCTTCTTTCTCCGAGAAGACGTGCCGTCACATTATGCGCTCTGGCAGCTCCGTTGCCCACTCGCAGCGGCCGCTCCCAAAGGAAAAGGCTCCAGGAGTAAAAGCCACTGCCGGGCTGAACCTTCCCCTTGCCTCACGTCAAGCAGCAGAAACTGTCCGCTGCACTCCGTACTTCCCTTCTCCGCCGCATACTACCACTGTGATCTCTGCATCTCGAGGCATAAACCGAGCACAGTTGTTTCCAGGGAAAGCTGGAAGAGCAATGGGTAACAGCACGAGTAGCTGCAAGTTGAGCTTTCTGTTTCCGACTGCTAACGCGAATCCGCCAACAAAGCGAGTTGGCAGGCACGCTTCCTCTTGCAGCCTGTGCCATTCGCACAGCAGCTCGGTGCTCTGCGCCTTCCTTCTGATGCCCTTCGTACCACGGCGCGCTTTCGTTCTGCTGGAGAAGACGAGCAGTCGTCTGCTTCTCGCCCAGAGAGCACGGTGCCGGCAGCGAAAGCCTCCAGGCTGCTGCTGCTTCTGCCGAAACACGCCGGGGCTGCATGCACTTTCTCTCTCAGCGCCAGCTAGCACCACATTCTGTCTGCGTTGTAGCCTGAATCTTAAGGGAAAGATTCTCGGCTGCGTCTCGCACACAAAACAGCTTTAGGTCAGCAAGCTTACCCAGAGCTTGTCCGCGGCGCGTGAGAACCTGTATTTGCATCAGCTTTCCAGTGGCAGCCCTCTTTTCCTTACAGCCTGCACAGCGCCGTCAGATCGTGGTGCTCTCTGCCCCTTCCTTCTCAGTTCCAAGTACCACCGCGCACCGTCCAGCCTTGCAGGGAGCAAAGACGCGGACAGAGGTCTCGCACAGAAGAACGTGCCAGGAAGAAGCCATGCTCTTTCTCTCTCCTCGTCGTCGCCCAGACTGGGGTGCTGTGTCGAAAGTCTTGGCCAGCGAAAGGCTCATCCAGCAAGGGCTTGTCTCCTGACGCATTTCGTGGCGCTGGAGCTACACAGACCGTTTGGATAACTGTAAAACAGCAAGAAAATGATTGCGCCTCGAGCTGAGGAAAATCCGTGCACAGCACGCTGTGGATGCGTGCAGTATACACTCTGGAGAGCGGGACAGCTGAAAGCCGTCGCTGGGCTTCAGTTCTGCCCGGACCACAGAAGGCGAAGAACGGAGCAGCTGGGCAGCGGGCTAATGTACTCCGTGCAGCGAGTTCCAAAGTCCAGCCGAGAGCTGCTTCACGAGCAGATTCAGCCGAGAATGCTGTGGCTGCTTCAGAAAGTTAGGCGCAGCCCTTGCACTCCAGCACACAACCTGGCCAGAAGCAGTTTCTCACACCTCCAGTGTTGCAGAGTCCATGCAGCTTGAGCACACCCAGGAGGGCGCGTCCAGAAAGAAGGCGTTCCTCAAGTGCCCCTTCTCTACGCAGCCTCGAAACTGAGCACAACACGGTGCGGCTCGGGAGCTTCTTTCTCCGAGAAGACGTGCCGTCACATTATGCGCTCTGGCAGCTCCGTTGCCCACTCGCAGCGGCCGCTCCCAAAGGAAAAGGCTCCAGGAGTAAAAGCCACTGCCGGGCTGAACCTTCCCCTTGCCTCACGTCAAGCAGCAGAAACTGTCCGCTGCACTCCGTACTTCCCTTCTCCGCCGCATACTACCACTGTGATCTCTGCATCTCGAGGCATAAACCGAGCACAGTTGTTTCCAGGGAAAGCTGGAAGAGCAATGGGTAACAGCACGAGTAGCTGCAAGTTGAGCTTTCTGTTTCCGACTGCTAACGCGAATCCGCCAACAAAGCGAGTTGGCAGGCACGCTTCCTCTTGCAGCCTGTGCCATTCGCACAGCAGCTCGGTGCTCTGCGCCTTCCTTCTGATGCCCTTCGTACCACGGCGCGCTTTCGTTCTGCTGGAGAAGACGAGCAGTCGTCTGCTTCTCGCCCAGAGAGCACGGTGCCGGCAGCGAAAGCCTCCAGGCTGCTGCTGCTTCTGCCGAAACACGCCGGGGCTGCATGCACTTTCTCTCTCAGCGCCAGCTAGCACCACATTCTGTCTGCGTTGTAGCCTGAATCTTAAGGGAAAGATTCTCGGCTGCGTCTCGCACACAAAACAGCTTTAGGTCAGCAAGCTTACCCAGAGCTTGTCCGCGGCGCGTGAGAACCTGTATTTGCATCAGCTTTCCAGTGGCAGCCCTCTTTCCCTTACAGCCTGCACAGCGCCGTCAGATCGTGGTGCTCTCTGCCCCTTCCTTCTCAGTTCCAAGTACCACCGCGCACCGTCCAGCCTTGCAGGGAGCAAAGACGCGGACAGAGGTCTCGCACAGAAGAACGTGCCAGGAAGAAGCCATGCTCTTTCTCTCTCCTCGTCGTCGCCCAGACTGGGGTGCTGTGTCGAAAGTCTTGGCCAGCGAAAGGCTCATCCAGCAAGGGCTTGTCTCCTGACGCATTTCGTGGCGCTGGAGCTACACAGACCGTTTGGATAACTGTAAAACAGCAAGAAAATGATTGCGCCTCGAGCTGAGGAAAATCCGTGCACAGCACGCTGTGGATGCGTGCAGTATACACTCTGGAGAGCGGGACAGCTGAAAGCCGTCGCTGGGCTTCAGTTCTGCCCGGACCACAGAAGGCGAAGAACGGAGCAGCTGGGCAGCGGGCTAATGTACTCCGTGCAGCGAGTTCCAAAGTCCAGCCGAGAGCTGCTTCACGAGCAGATTCAGCCGAGAATGCTGTGGCTGCTTCAGAAAGTTAGGCGCAGCCCTTGCACTCCAGCACACAACCTGGCCAGAAGCAGTTTCTCACACCTCCAGTGTTGCAGAGTCCATGCAGCTTGAGCACACCCAGGAGGGCGCGTCCAGAAAGAAGGCGTTCCTCAAGTGCCCCTTCTCTACGCAGCCTCGAAACTGAGCACAACACGGTGCGGCTCGGGAGCTTCTTTCTCCGAGAAGACGTGCCGTCACATTATGCGCTCTGGCAGCTCCGTTGCCCACTCGCAGCGGCCGCTCCCAAAGGAAAAGGCTCCAGGAGTAAAAGCCACTGCCGGGCTGAACCTTCCCCTTGCCTCACGTCAAGCAGCAGAAACTGTCCGCTGCACTCCGTACTTCCCTTCTCCGCCGCATACTACCACTGTGATCTCTGCATCTCGAGGCATAAACCGAGCACAGTTGTTTCCAGGGAAAGCTGGAAGAGCAATGGGTAACAGCACGAGTAGCTGCAAGTTGAGCTTTCTGTTTCCGACTGCTAACGCGAATCCGCCAACAAAGCGAGTTGGCAGGCACGCTTCCTCTTGCAGCCTGTGCCATTCGCACAGCAGCTCGGTGCTCTGCGCCTTCCTTCTGATGCCCTTCGTACCACGGCGCGCTTTCGTTCTGCTGGAGAAGACGAGCAGTCGTCTGCTTCTCGCCCAGAGAGCACGGTGCCGGCAGCGAAAGCCTCCAGGCTGCTGCTGCTTCTGCCGAAACACGCCGGGGCTGCATGCACTTTCTCTCTCAGCGCCAGCTAGCACCACATTCTGTCTGCGTTGTAGCCTGAATCTTAAGGGAAAGATTCTCGGCTGCGTCTCGCACACAAAACAGCTTTAGGTCAGCAAGCTTACCCAGAGCTTGTCCGCGGCGCGTGAGAACCTGTATTTGCATCAGCTTTCCAGTGGCAGCCCTCTTTCCCTTACAGCCTGCACAGCGCCGTCAGATCGTGGTGCTCTCTGCCCCTTCCTTCTCAGTTCCAAGTACCACCGCGCACCGTCCAGCCTTGCAGGGAGCAAAGACGCGGACAGAGGTCTCGCACAGAAGAACGTGCCAGGAAGAAGCCATGCTCTTTCTCTCTCCTCGTCGTCGCCCAGACTGGGGTGCTGTGTCGAAAGTCTTGGCCAGCGAAAGGCTCATCCAGCAAGGGCTTGTCTCCTGACGCATTTCGTGGCGCTGGAGCTACACAGACCGTTTGGATAACTGTAAAACAGCAAGAAAATGATTGCGCCTCGAGCTGAGGAAAATCCGTGCACAGCACGCTGTGGATGCGTGCAGTATACACTCTGGAGAGCGGGACAGCTGAAAGCCGTCGCTGGGCTTCAGTTCTGCCCGGACCACAGAAGGCGAAGAACGGAGCAGCTGGGCAGCGGGCTAATGTACTCCGTGCAGCGAGTTCCAAAGTCCAGCCGAGAGCTGCTTCACGAGCAGATTCAGCCGAGAATGCTGTGGCTGCTTCAGAAAGTTAGGCGCAGCCCTTGCACTCCAGCACACAACCTGGCCAGAAGCAGTTTCTCACACCTCCAGTGTTGCAGAGTCCATGCAGCTTGAGCACACCCAGGAGGGCGCGTCCAGAAAGAAGGCGTTCCTCAAGTGCCCCTTCTCTACGCAGCCTCGAAACTGAGCACAACACGGTGCGGCTCGGGAGCTTCTTTCTCCGAGAAGACGTGCCGTCACATTATGCGCTCTGGCAGCTCCGTTGCCCACTCGCAGCGGCCGCTCCCAAAGGAAAAGGCTCCAGGAGTAAAAGCCACTGCCGGGCTGAACCTTCCCCTTGCCTCACGTCAAGCAGCAGAAACTGTCCGCTGCACTCCGTACTTCCCTTCTCCGCCGCATACTACCACTGTGATCTCTGCATCTCGAGGCATAAACCGAGCACAGTTGTTTCCAGGGAAAGCTGGAAGAGCAATGGGTAACAGCACGAGTAGCTGCAAGTTGAGCTTTCTGTTTCCGACTGCTAACGCGAATCCGCCAACAAAGCGAGTTGGCAGGCACGCTTCCTCTTGCAGCCTGTGCCATTCGCACAGCAGCTCGGTGCTCTGCGCCTTCCTTCTGATGCCCTTCGTACCACGGCGCGCTTTCGTTCTGCTGGAGAAGACGAGCAGTCGTCTGCTTCTCGCCCAGAGAGCACGGTGCCGGCAGCGAAAGCCTCCAGGCTGCTGCTGCTTCTGCCGAAACACGCCGGGGCTGCATGCACTTTCTCTCTCAGCGCCAGCTAGCACCACATTCTGTCTGCGTTGTAGCCTGAATCTTAAGGGAAAGATTCTCGGCTGCGTCTCGCACACAAAACAGCTTTAGGTCAGCAAGCTTACCCAGAGCTTGTCCGCGGCGCGTGAGAACCTGTATTTGCATCAGCTTTCCAGTGGCAGCCCTCTTTCCCTTACAGCCTGCACAGCGCCGTCAGATCGTGGTGCTCTCTGCCCCTTCCTTCTCAGTTCCAAGTACCACCGCGCACCGTCCAGCCTTGCAGGGAGCAAAGACGCGGACAGAGGTCTCGCACAGAAGAACGTGCCAGGAAGAAGCCATGCTCTTTCTCTCTCCTCGTCGTCGCCCAGACTGGGGTGCTGTGTCGAAAGTCTTGGCCAGCGAAAGGCTCATCCAGCAAGGGCTTGTCTCCTGACGCATTTCGTGGCGCTGGAGCTACACAGACCGTTTGGATAACTGTAAAACAGCAAGAAAATGATTGCGCCTCGAGCTGAGGAAAATCCGTGCACAGCACGCTGTGGATGCGTGCAGTATACACTCTGGAGAGCGGGACAGCTGAAAGCCGTCGCTGGGCTTCAGTTCTGCCCGGACCACAGAAGGCGAAGAACGGAGCAGCTGGGCAGCGGGCTAATGTACTCCGTGCAGCGAGTTCCAAAGTCCAGCCGAGAGCTGCTTCACGAGCAGATTCAGCCGAGAATGCTGTGGCTGCTTCAGAAAGTTAGGCGCAGCCCTTGCACTCCAGCACACAACCTGGCCAGAAGCAGTTTCTCACACCTCCAGTGTTGCAGAGTCCATGCAGCTTGAGCACACCCAGGAGGGCGCGTCCAGAAAGAAGGCGTTCCTCAAGTGCCCCTTCTCTACGCAGCCTCGAAACTGAGCACAACACGGTGCGGCTCGGGAGCTTCTTTCTCCGAGAAGACGTGCCGTCACATTATGCGCTCTGGCAGCTCCGTTGCCCACTCGCAGCGGCCGCTCCCAAAGGAAAAGGCTCCAGGAGTAAAAGCCACTGCCGGGCTGAACCTTCCCCTTGCCTCACGTCAAGCAGCAGAAACTGTCCGCTGCACTCCGTACTTCCCTTCTCCGCCGCATACTACCACTGTGATCTCTGCATCTCGAGGCATAAACCGAGCACAGTTGTTTCCAGGGAAAGCTGGAAGAGCAATGGGTAACAGCACGAGTAGCTGCAAGTTGAGCTTTCTGTTTCCGACTGCTAACGCGAATCCGCCAACAAAGCGAGTTGGCAGGCACGCTTCCTCTTGCAGCCTGTGCCATTCGCACAGCAGCTCGGTGCTCTGCGCCTTCCTTCTGATGCCCTTCGTACCACGGCGCGCTTTTCGTTCTGCTGGAGAAGACGAGCAGTCGTCTGCTTCTCGCCCAGAGAGCACGGTGCCGGCAGCGAAAGCCTCCAGGCTGCTGCTGCTTCTGCCGAAACACGCCGGGGCTGCATGCACTTTCTCTCTCAGCGCCAGCTAGCACCACATTCTGTCTGCGTTGTAGCCTGAATCTTAAGGGAAAGATTCTCGGCTGCGTCTCGCACACAAAACAGCTTTAGGTCAGCAAGCTTACCCAGAGCTTGTCCGCGGCGCGTGAGAACCTGTATTTGCATCAGCTTTCCAGTGGCAGCCCTCTTTCCCTTACAGCCTGCACAGCGCCGTCAGATCGTGGTGCTCTCTGCCCCTTCCTTCTCAGTTCCAAGTACCACCGCGCACCGTCCAGCCTTGCAGGGAGCAAAGACGCGGACAGAGGTCTCGCACAGAAGAACGTGCCAGGAAGAAGCCATGCTCTTTCTCTCTCCTCGTCGTCGCCCAGACTGGGGTGCTGTGTCGAAAGTCTTGGCCAGCGAAAGGCTCATCCAGCAAGGGCTTGTCTCCTGACGCATTTCGTGGCGCTGGAGCTACACAGACCGTTTGGATAACTGTAAAACAGCAAGAAAATGATTGCGCCTCGAGCTGAGGAAAATCCGTGCACAGCACGCTGTGGATGCGTGCAGTATACACTCTGGAGAGCGGGACAGCTGAAAGCCGTCGCTGGGCTTCAGTTCTGCCCGGACCACAGAAGGCGAAGAACGGAGCAGCTGGGCAGCGGGCTAATGTACTCCGTGCAGCGAGTTCCAAAGTCCAGCCGAGAGCTGCTTCACGAGCAGATTCAGCCGAGAATGCTGTGGCTGCTTCAGAAAGTTAGGCGCAGCCCTTGCACTCCAGCACACAACCTGGCCAGAAGCAGTTTCTCACACCTCCAGTGTTGCAGAGTCCATGCAGCTTGAGCACACCCAGGAGGGCGCGTCCAGAAAGAAGGCGTTCCTCAAGTGCCCCTTCTCTACGCAGCCTCGAAACTGAGCACAACACGGTGCGGCTCGGGAGCTTCTTTCTCCGAGAAGACGTGCCGTCACATTATGCGCTCTGGCAGCTCCGTTGCCCACTCGCAGCGGCCGCTCCCAAAGGAAAAGGCTCCAGGAGTAAAAGCCACTGCCGGGCTGAACCTTCCCCTTGCCTCACGTCAAGCAGCAGAAACTGTCCGCTGCACTCCGTACTTCCCTTCTCCGCCGCATACTACCACTGTGATCTCTGCATCTCGAGGCATAAACCGAGCACAGTTGTTTCCAGGGAAAGCTGGAAGAGCAATGGGTAACAGCACGAGTAGCTGCAAGTTGAGCTTTCTGTTTCCGACTGCTAACGCGAATCCGCCAACAAAGCGAGTTGGCAGGCACGCTTCCTCTTGCAGCCTGTGCCATTCGCACAGCAGCTCGGTGCTCTGCGCCTTCCTTCTGATGCCCTTCGTACCACGGCGCGCTTTCGTTCTGCTGGAGAAGACGAGCAGTCGTCTGCTTCTCGCCCAGAGAGCACGGTGCCGGCAGCGAAAGCCTCCAGGCTGCTGCTGCTTCTGCCGAAACACGCCGGGGCTGCATGCACTTTCTCTCTCAGCGCCAGCTAGCACCACATTCTGTCTGCGTTGTAGCCTGAATCTTAAGGGAAAGATTCTCGGCTGCGTCTCGCACACAAAACAGCTTTAGGTCAGCAAGCTTACCCAGAGCTTGTCCGCGGCGCGTGAGAACCTGTATTTGCATCAGCTTTCCAGTGGCA
Source organism: Aphelocoma coerulescens (assembly GCF_041296385.1). Taxonomy (NCBI): domain Eukaryota; kingdom Metazoa; phylum Chordata; class Aves; order Passeriformes; family Corvidae; genus Aphelocoma; species Aphelocoma coerulescens. The sequence goes on along the minus strand of NW_027183707.1, from coordinate 16,457 downwards.
GCCCTCTTTCCCTTACAGCCTGCACAGCGCCGTCAGATCGTGGTGCTCTCTGCCCCTTCCTTCTCAGTTCCAAGTACCACCGCGCACCGTCCAGCCTTGCAGGGAGCAAAGACGCGGACAGAGGTCTCGCACAGAAGAACGTGCCAGGAAGAAGCCATGCTCTTTCTCTCTCCTCGTCGTCGCCCAGACTGGGGTGCTGTGTCGAAAGTCTTGGCCAGCGAAAGGCTCATCCAGCAAGGGCTTGTCTCCTGACGCATTTCGTGGCGCTGGAGCTACACAGACCGTTTGGATAACTGTAAAACAGCAAGAAAATGATTGCGCCTCGAGCTGAGGAAAATCCGTGCACAGCACGCTGTGGATGCGTGCAGTATACACTCTGGAGAGCGGGACAGCTGAAAGCCGTCGCTGGGCTTCAGTTCTGCCCGGACCACAGAAGGCGAAGAACGGAGCAGCTGGGCAGCGGGCTAATGTACTCCGTGCAGCGAGTTCCAAAGTCCAGCCGAGAGCTGCTTCACGAGCAGATTCAGCCGAGAATGCTGTGGCTGCTTCAGAAAGTTAGGCGCAGCCCTTGCACTCCAGCACACAACCTGGCCAGAAGCAGTTTCTCACACCTCCAGTGTTGCAGAGTCCATGCAGCTTGAGCACACCCAGGAGGGCGCGTCCAGAAAGAAGGCGTTCCTCAAGTGCCCCTTCTCTACGCAGCCTCGAAACTGAGCACAACACGGTGCGGCTCGGGAGCTTCTTTCTCCGAGAAGACGTGCCGTCACATTATGCGCTCTGGCAGCTCCGTTGCCCACTCGCAGCGGCCGCTCCCAAAGGAAAAGGCTCCAGGAGTAAAAGCCACTGCCGGGCTGAACCTTCCCCTTGCCTCACGTCAAGCAGCAGAAACTGTCCGCTGCACTCCGTACTTCCCTTCTCCGCCGCATACTACCACTGTGATCTCTGCATCTCGAGGCATAAACCGAGCACAGTTGTTTCCAGGGAAAGCTGGAAGAGCAATGGGTAACAGCACGAGTAGCTGCAAGTTGAGCTTTCTGTTTCCGACTGCTAACGCGAATCCGCCAACAAAGCGAGTTGGCAGGCACGCTTCCTCTTGCAGCCTGTGCCATTCGCACAGCAGCTCGGTGCTCTGCGCCTTCCTTCTGATGCCCTTCGTACCACGGCGCGCTTTCGTTCTGCTGGAGAAGACGAGCAGTCGTCTGCTTCTCGCCCAGAGAGCACGGTGCCGGCAGCGAAAGCCTCCAGGCTGCTGCTGCTTCTGCCGAAACACGCCGGGGCTGCATGCACTTTCTCTCTCAGCGCCAGCTAGCACCACATTCTGTCTGCGTTGTAGCCTGAATCTTAAGGGAAAGATTCTCGGCTGCGTCTCGCACACAAAACAGCTTTAGGTCAGCAAGCTTACCCAGAGCTTGTCCGCGGCGCGTGAGAACCTGTATTTGCATCAGCTTTCCAGTGGCAGCCCTCTTTCCCTTACAGCCTGCACAGCGCCGTCAGATCGTGGTGCTCTCTGCCCCTTCCTTCTCAGTTCCAAGTACCACCGCGCACCGTCCAGCCTTGCAGGGAGCAAAGACGCGGACAGAGGTCTCGCACAGAAGAACGTGCCAGGAAGAAGCCATGCTCTTTCTCTCTCCTCGTCGTCGCCCAGACTGGGGTGCTGTGTCGAAAGTCTTGGCCAGCGAAAGGCTCATCCAGCAAGGGCTTGTCTCCTGACGCATTTCGTGGCGCTGGAGCTACACAGACCGTTTGGATAACTGTAAAACAGCAAGAAAATGATTGCGCCTCGAGCTGAGGAAAATCCGTGCACAGCACGCTGTGGATGCGTGCAGTATACACTCTGGAGAGCGGGACAGCTGAAAGCCGTCGCTGGGCTTCAGTTCTGCCCGGACCACAGAAGGCGAAGAACGGAGCAGCTGGGCAGCGGGCTAATGTACTCCGTGCAGCGAGTTCCAAAGTCCAGCCGAGAGCTGCTTCACGAGCAGATTCAGCCGAGAATGCTGTGGCTGCTTCAGAAAGTTAGGCGCAGCCCTTGCACTCCAGCACACAACCTGGCCAGAAGCAGTTTCTCACACCTCCAGTGTTGCAGAGTCCATGCAGCTTGAGCACACCCAGGAGGGCGCGTCCAGAAAGAAGGCGTTCCTCAAGTGCCCCTTCTCTACGCAGCCTCGAAACTGAGCACAACACGGTGCGGCTCGGGAGCTTCTTTCTCCGAGAAGACGTGCCGTCACATTATGCGCTCTGGCAGCTCCGTTGCCCACTCGCAGCGGCCGCTCCCAAAGGAAAAGGCTCCAGGAGTAAAAGCCACTGCCGGGCTGAACCTTCCCCTTGCCTCACGTCAAGCAGCAGAAACTGTCCGCTGCACTCCGTACTTCCCTTCTCCGCCGCATACTACCACTGTGATCTCTGCATCTCGAGGCATAAACCGAGCACAGTTGTTTCCAGGGAAAGCTGGAAGAGCAATGGGTAACAGCACGAGTAGCTGCAAGTTGAGCTTTCTGTTTCCGACTGCTAACGCGAATCCGCCAACAAAGCGAGTTGGCAGGCACGCTTCCTCTTGCAGCCTGTGCCATTCGCACAGCAGCTCGGTGCTCTGCGCCTTCCTTCTGATGCCCTTCGTACCACGGCGCGCTTTCGTTCTGCTGGAGAAGACGAGCAGTCGTCTGCTTCTCGCCCAGAGAGCACGGTGCCGGCAGCGAAAGCCTCCAGGCTGCTGCTGCTTCTGCCGAAACACGCCGGGGCTGCATGCACTTTCTCTCTCAGCGCCAGCTAGCACCACATTCTGTCTGCGTTGTAGCCTGAATCTTAAGGGAAAGATTCTCGGCTGCGTCTCGCACACAAAACAGCTTTAGGTCAGCAAGCTTACCCAGAGCTTGTCCGCGGCGCGTGAGAACCTGTATTTGCATCAGCTTTCCAGTGGCAGCCCTCTTTCCCTTACAGCCTGCACAGCGCCGTCAGATCGTGGTGCTCTCTGCCCCTTCCTTCTCAGTTCCAAGTACCACCGCGCACCGTCCAGCCTTGCAGGGAGCAAAGACGCGGACAGAGGTCTCGCACAGAAGAACGTGCCAGGAAGAAGCCATGCTCTTTCTCTCTCCTCGTCGTCGCCCAGACTGGGGTGCTGTGTCGAAAGTCTTGGCCAGCGAAAGGCTCATCCAGCAAGGGCTTGTCTCCTGACGCATTTCGTGGCGCTGGAGCTACACAGACCGTTTGGATAACTGTAAAACAGCAAGAAAATGATTGCGCCTCGAGCTGAGGAAAATCCGTGCACAGCACGCTGTGGATGCGTGCAGTATACACTCTGGAGAGCGGGACAGCTGAAAGCCGTCGCTGGGCTTCAGTTCTGCCCGGACCACAGAAGGCGAAGAACGGAGCAGCTGGGCAGCGGGCTAATGTACTCCGTGCAGCGAGTTCCAAAGTCCAGCCGAGAGCTGCTTCACGAGCAGATTCAGCCGAGAATGCTGTGGCTGCTTCAGAAAGTTAGGCGCAGCCCTTGCACTCCAGCACACAACCTGGCCAGAAGCAGTTTCTCACACCTCCAGTGTTGCAGAGTCCATGCAGCTTGAGCACACCCAGGAGGGCGCGTCCAGAAAGAAGGCGTTCCTCAAGTGCCCCTTCTCTACGCAGCCTCGAAACTGAGCACAACACGGTGCGGCTCGGGAGCTTCTTTCTCCGAGAAGACGTGCCGTCACATTATGCGCTCTGGCAGCTCCGTTGCCCACTCGCAGCGGCCGCTCCCAAAGGAAAAGGCTCCAGGAGTAAAAGCCACTGCCGGGCTGAACCTTCCCCTTGCCTCACGTCAAGCAGCAGAAACTGTCCGCTGCACTCCGTACTTCCCTTCTCCGCCGCATACTACCACTGTGATCTCTGCATCTCGAGGCATAAACCGAGCACAGTTGTTTCCAGGGAAAGCTGGAAGAGCAATGGGTAACAGCACGAGTAGCTGCAAGTTGAGCTTTCTGTTTCCGACTGCTAACGCGAATCCGCCAACAAAGCGAGTTGGCAGGCACGCTTCCTCTTGCAGCCTGTGCCATTCGCACAGCAGCTCGGTGCTCTGCGCCTTCCTTCTGATGCCCTTCGTACCACGGCGCGCTTTCGTTCTGCTGGAGAAGACGAGCAGTCGTCTGCTTCTCGCCCAGAGAGCACGGTGCCGGCAGCGAAAGCCTCCAGGCTGCTGCTGCTTCTGCCGAAACACGCCGGGGCTGCATGCACTTTCTCTCTCAGCGCCAGCTAGCACCACATTCTGTCTGCGTTGTAGCCTGAATCTTAAGGGAAAGATTCTCGGCTGCGTCTCGCACACAAAACAGCTTTAGGTCAGCAAGCTTACCCAGAGCTTGTCCGCGGCGCGTGAGAACCTGTATTTGCATCAGCTTTCCAGTGGCAGCCCTCTTTTCCTTACAGCCTGCACAGCGCCGTCAGATCGTGGTGCTCTCTGCCCCTTCCTTCTCAGTTCCAAGTACCACCGCGCACCGTCCAGCCTTGCAGGGAGCAAAGACGCGGACAGAGGTCTCGCACAGAAGAACGTGCCAGGAAGAAGCCATGCTCTTTCTCTCTCCTCGTCGTCGCCCAGACTGGGGTGCTGTGTCGAAAGTCTTGGCCAGCGAAAGGCTCATCCAGCAAGGGCTTGTCTCCTGACGCATTTCGTGGCGCTGGAGCTACACAGACCGTTTGGATAACTGTAAAACAGCAAGAAAATGATTGCGCCTCGAGCTGAGGAAAATCCGTGCACAGCACGCTGTGGATGCGTGCAGTATACACTCTGGAGAGCGGGACAGCTGAAAGCCGTCGCTGGGCTTCAGTTCTGCCCGGACCACAGAAGGCGAAGAACGGAGCAGCTGGGCAGCGGGCTAATGTACTCCGTGCAGCGAGTTCCAAAGTCCAGCCGAGAGCTGCTTCACGAGCAGATTCAGCCGAGAATGCTGTGGCTGCTTCAGAAAGTTAGGCGCAGCCCTTGCACTCCAGCACACAACCTGGCCAGAAGCAGTTTCTCACACCTCCAGTGTTGCAGAGTCCATGCAGCTTGAGCACACCCAGGAGGGCGCGTCCAGAAAGAAGGCGTTCCTCAAGTGCCCCTTCTCTACGCAGCCTCGAAACTGAGCACAACACGGTGCGGCTCGGGAGCTTCTTTCTCCGAGAAGACGTGCCGTCACATTATGCGCTCTGGCAGCTCCGTTGCCCACTTCGCAGCGGCCGCTCCCAAAGGAAAAGGCTCCAGGAGTAAAAGCCACTGCCGGGCTGAACCTTCCCCTTGCCTCACGTCAAGCAGCAGAAACTGTCCGCTGCACTCCGTACTTCCCTTCTCCGCCGCATACTACCACTGTGATCTCTGCATCTCGAGGCATAAACCGAGCACAGTTGTTTCCAGGGAAAGCTGGAAGAGCAATGGGTAACAGCACGAGTAGCTGCAAGTTGAGCTTTCTGTTTCCGACTGCTAACGCGAATCCGCCAACAAAGCGAGTTGGCAGGCACGCTTCCTCTTGCAGCCTGTGCCATTCGCACAGCAGCTCGGTGCTCTGCGCCTTCCTTCTGATGCCCTTCGTACCACGGCGCGCTTTCGTTCTGCTGGAGAAGACGAGCAGTCGTCTGCTTCTCGCCCAGAGAGCACGGTGCCGGCAGCGAAAGCCTCCAGGCTGCTGCTGCTTCTGCCGAAACACGCCGGGGCTGCATGCACTTTCTCTCTCAGCGCCAGCTAGCACCACATTCTGTCTGCGTTGTAGCCTGAATCTTAAGGGAAAGATTCTCGGCTGCGTCTCGCACACAAAACAGCTTTAGGTCAGCAAGCTTACCCAGAGCTTGTCCGCGGCGCGTGAGAACCTGTATTTGCATCAGCTTTCAGTGGCAGCCCTCTTTCCCTTTACAGCCTGCACAGCGCCGTCAGATCGTGGTGCTCTCTGCCCCTTCCTTCTCAGTTCCAAGTACCACCGCGCACCGTCCAGCCTTGCAGGGAGCAAAGACGCGGACAGAGGTCTCGCACAGAAGAACGTGCCAGGAAGAAGCCATGCTCTTTCTCTCTCCTCGTCGTCGCCCAGATTGGGGTGCTGTGTCGAAAGTCTTGGCCAGCGAAAGGCTCATCCAGCAAGGGCTTGTCTCCTGACGCATTTCGTGGCGCTGGAGCTACACAGACCGTTTGGATAACTGTAAAACAGCAAGAAATGATTGCGCCTCGAGCTGAGGAAAATCCGTGCACAGCACGCTGTGGATGCGTGCAGTATACACTCTGGAGAGCGGGACAGCTGAAAGCCGTCGCTGGGCTTCAGTTCTGCCCGGACCACAGAAGGCGAAGAACGGAGCAGCTGGGCAGCGGGCTAATGTACTCCGTGCAGCGAGTTCCAAAGTCCAGCCGAGAGCTGCTTCACGAGCAGATTCAGCCGAGAATGCTGTGGCTGCTTCAGAAAGTTAGGCGCAGCCCTTGCACTCCAGCACACAACCTGGCCAGAAGCAGTTTCTCACACCTCCAGTGTTGCAGAGTCCATGCAGCTTGAGCACACCCAGGAGGGCGCGTCCAGAAAGAAGGCGTTCCTCAAGTGCCCCTTCTCTACGCAGCCTCGAAACTGAGCACAACACGGTGCGGCTCGGGAGCTTCTTTCTCCGAGAAGACGTGCCGTCACATTATGCGCTCTGGCAGCTCCGTTGCCCACCTCGCAGCGGCCGCTCCCAAAGGAAAAGGCTCCAGGAGTAAAAGCCACTGCCGGGCTGAACCTTCCCCCTTGCCTCACGTCAAGCAGCAGAAACTGTCCGCTGCACTCCGTACTTCCCTTCTCCGCCGCATACTACCACTGTGATCTCTGCATCTCGAGGCATAAACCGAGCACAGTTGTTTCCAGGGAAAGCTGGAAGAGCAATGGGTAACAGCACGAGTAGCTGCAAGTTGAGCTTTCTGTTTCCGACTGCTAACGCGAATCCGCCAACAAAGCGAGTTGGCAGGCACGCTTCCTCTTGCAGCCTGTGCCATTCGCACAGCAGCTCGGTGCTCTGCGCCTTCCTTCTGATGCCCTTCGTACCACGGCGCGCTTTCGTTCTGCTGGAGAAGACGAGCAGTCGTCTGCTTCTCGCCCAGAGAGCACGGTGCCGGCAGCGAAAGCCTCCAGGCTGCTGCTGCTTCTGCCGAAACACGCCGGGGCTGCATGCACTTTCTCTCTCAGCGCCAGCTAGCACCACATTCTGTCTGCGTTGTAGCCTGAATCTTAAGGGAAAGATTCTCGGCTGCGTCTCGCACACAAAACAGCTTTAGGTCAGCAAGCTTACCCAGAGCTTGTCCGCGGCGCGTGAGAACCTGTATTTGCATCAGCTTTCCAGTGGCAGCCCTCTTTCCCTTACAGCCTGCACAGCGCCGTCAGATCGTGGTGCTCTCTGCCCCTTCCTTCTCAGTTCCAAGTACCACCGCGCACCGTCCAGCCTTGCAGGGAGCAAAGACGCGGACAGAGGTCTCGCACAGAAGAACGTGCCAGGAAGAAGCCATGCTCTTTCTCTCTCCTCGTCGTCGCCCAGACTGGGGTGCTGTGTCGAAAGTCTTGGCCAGCGAAAGGCTCATCCAGCAAGGGCTTGTCTCCTGACGCATTTCGTGGCGCTGGAGCTACACAGACCGTTTGGATAACTGTAAAACAGCAAGAAAATGATTGCGCCTCGAGCTGAGGAAAATCCGTGCACAGCACGCTGTGGATGCGTGCAGTATACACTCTGGAGAGCGGGACAGCTGAAAGCCGTCGCTGGGCTTCAGTTCTGCCCGGACCACAGAAGGCGAAGAACGGAGCAGCTGGGCAGCGGGCTAATGTACTCCGTGCAGCGGTTCCAAAGTCCAGCCGAGAGCTGCTTCACGAGCAGATTCAGCCGAGAATGCTGTGGCTGCTTCAGAAAGTTAGGGCGCAGCCCCTTGCCACTCCAGCACACAACCTGGCCAGAAGCAGTTTCTCACACCTCCAGTGTTGCAGAGTCCATGCAGCTTGAGCACACCCAGGAGGGCGCGTCCAGAAAGAAGGCGTTCCTCAAGTGCCCCTTCTCTACGCAGCCTCGAAACTGAGCACAACACGGTGCGGCTCGGGAGCTTCTTTCTCCGAGAAGACGTGCCGTCACATTATGCGCTCTGGCAGCTCCGTTGCCCACTCGCAGCGGCCGCTCCCAAAGGAAAAGGCTCCAGGAGTAAAAGCCACTGCCGGGCTGAACCTTCCCCTTGCCTCACGTCAAGCAGCAGAAACTGTCCGCTGCACTCCGTACTTCCCTTCTCCGCCGCATACTACCACTGTGATCTCTGCATCTCGAGGCATAAACCGAGCACAGTTGTTTCCAGGGAAAGCTGGAAGAGCAATGGGTAACAGCACGAGTAGCTGCAAGTTGAGCTTTCTGTTTCCGACTGCTAACGCGAATCCGCAACAAAGCGAGTTGGCAGGCACGCTTCCTCTTGCAGCCTGTGCCATTCGCACAGCAGCTCGGTGCTCTGCGCCTTCCTTCTGATGCCCTTCGTACCACGGCGCGCTTTCGTTCTGCTGGAGAAGACGAGCAGTCGTCTGCTTCTCGCCCAGAGAGCACGGTGCCGGCAGCGAAAGCCTCCAGGCTGCTGCTGCTTCTGCCGAAACACGCCGGGGCTGCATGCACTTTCTCTCTCAGCGCCAGCTAGCACCACATTCTGTCTGCGTTGTAGCCTGAATCTTAAGGGAAAGATTCTCGGCTGCGTCTCGCACACAAAACAGCTTTAGGTCAGCAAGCTTACCCAGAGCTTGTCCGCGGCGCGTGAGAACCTGTATTTGCATCAGCTTTCCAGTGGCAGCCCTCTTTCCCTTACAGCCTGCACAGCGCCGTCAGATCGTGGTGCTCTCTGCCCCTTCCTTCTCAGTTCCAAGTACCACCGCGCACCGTCCAGCCTTGCAGGGAGCAAAGACGCGGACAGAGGTCTCGCACAGAAGAAACGTGCCAGGAAGAAGCCATGCTCTTTCTCTCTCCTCGTCGTCGCCCAGACTGGGGTGCTGTGTCGAAAGTCTTGGCCAGCGAAAGGCTCATCCAGCAAGGGCTTGTCTCCTGACGCATTTCGTGGCGCTGGAGCTACACAGACCGTTTGGATAACTGTAAAACAGCAAGAAAATGATTGCGCCTCGAGCTGAGGAAAATCCGTGCACAGCACGCTGTGGATGCGTGCAGTATACACTCTGGAGAGCGGGACAGCTGAAAGCCGTCGCTGGGCTTCAGTTCTGCCCGGACCACAGAAGGCGAAGAACGGAGCAGCTGGGCAGCGGGCTAATGTACTCCGTGCAGCGAGTTCCAAAGTCCAGCCGAGAGCTGCTTTCACGAGCAGATTCAGCCGAGAATGCTGTGGCTGCTTCAGAAAGTTAGGCGCAGCCCTTGCACTCCAGCACACAACCTGGCCAGAAGCAGTTTCTCACACCTCCAGTGTTGCAGAGTCCATGCAGCTTGAGCACACCCAGGAGGGCGCGTCCAGAAAGAAGGCGTTCCTCAAGTGCCCCCTTCTCTACGCAGCCTCGAAACTGAGCACAACACGGTGCGGCTCGGGAGCTTCTTTCTCCGAGAAGACGTGCCGTCACATTATGCGCTCTGGCAGCTCCGTTGCCCACTCGCAGCGGCCGCTCCCAAAGGAAAAGGCTCCAGGAGTAAAAGCCACTGCCGGGCTGAACCTTCCCCTTGCCTCACGTCAAGCAGCAGAAACTGTCCGCTGCACTCCGTACTTCCCTTCTCCGCCGCATACTACCACTGTGATCTCTTGCATCTCGAGGCATAAACCGAGCACAGTTGTTTCCAGGGAAAGCTGGAAGAGCAATGGGTAACAGCACGAGTAGCTGCAAGTTGAGCTTTCTGTTTCCGACTGCTAACGCGAATCCGCCAACAAAGCGAGTTGGCAGGCACGCTTCCTCTTGCAGCCTGTGCCCATTCGCACAGCAGCTCGGTGCTCTGCGCCTTCCTTCTGATGCCCTTCGTACCACGGCGCGCTTTCGTTCTGCTGGAGAAGACGAGCAGTCGTCTGCTTCTCGCCCAGAGAGCACGGTGCCGGCAGCGAAAGCCTCCAGGCTGCTGCTGCTTCTGCGAAACACGCCGGGGCTGCATGCACTTTCTCTCTCAGCGCCAGCTAGCACCACATTCTGTCTGCGTTGTAGCCTGAATCTTAAGGGAAAGATTCTCGGCTGCGTCTCGCACACAAAACAGCTTTAGGTCAGCAAGCTTACCCAGAGCTTGTCCGCGGCGCGTGAGAACCTGTATTTGCATCAGCTTTCCAGTGGCAGCCCTCTTTCCCTTACAGCCTGCACAGCGCCGTCAGATCGTGGTGCTCTCTGCCCTTCCTTCTCAGTTCCAAGTACCACCGGCGCACCGTCCCAGCCTTGCAGGAGCAAAGACGCGGACAGAGGTCTCGCACAGAAGAACGTGCCAGGAAGAAGCCATGCTCTTTCTCTCTCCTCGTCGTCGCCCAGATTGGGGTGCTGTGTCGAAAGTCTTGGCCAGCGAAAGGCTCATCCAGCAAGGGCTTGTCTCCTGACGCATTTCGTGGCGCTGGAGCTACACAGACCGTTTGGATAACTGTAAAACAGCAAGAAAATGATTGCGCCTCGAGCTGAGGAAAATCCGTGCACAGCACGCTGTGGATGCGTGCAGTATACACTCTGGAGAGCGGGACAGCTGAAAGCCGTCGCTGGGCTTCAGTTCTGCCCGGACCACAGAAGGCGAAGAACGGAGCAGCTGGGCAGCGGGCTAATGTACTCCGTGCAGCGAGTTCCAAAGTCCAGCCGAGAGCTGCTTCACGAGCAGATTCAGCCGAGAATGCTGTGGCTGCTTCAGAAAGTTAGGCGCAGCCCTTGCACTCCAGCACACAACCTGGCCAGAAGCAGTTTCTCACACCTCCAGTGTTGCAGAGTCCATGCAGCTTGAGCACACCCAGGAGGGCGCGTCCAGAAAGAAGGCGTTCCTCAAGTGCCCCTTCTCTACGCAGCCTCGAAACTGAGCACAACACGGTGCGGCTCGGGAGCTTCTTTCTCCGAGAAGACGTGCCGTCACATTATGCGCTCTGGCAGCTCCGTTGCCCACTCGCAGCGGCCGCTCCCAAAGGAAAAGGCTCCAGGAGTAAAAGCCACTGCCGGGCTGAACCTTCCCCTTGCCTCACGTCAAGCAGCAGAAACTGTCCGCTGCACTCCGTACTTCCCTTCTCCGCCGCATACTACCACTGTGATCTCTGCATCTCGAGGCATAAACCGAGCACAGTTGTTTCCAGGGAAAGCTGGAAGAGCAATGGGTAACAGCACGAGTAGCTGCAAGTTGAGCTTTCTGTTTCCGACTGCCTAACGCGAATCCGCCAACAAAGCGAGTTGGCAGGCACGCTTCCTCTTGCAGCCTGTGCCATTCGCACAGCAGCTCGGTGCTCTGCGCCTTCCTTCTGATGCCCCTTCGTACCACGGCGCGCTTTCGTTCTGCTGGAGAAGACGAGCAGTCGTCTGCTTCTCGCCCAGAGAGCACGGTGGCCCGGCAGCGGAAAGCCTCCAGGCTGCTGCTGCTTCTGCCGAAAACACGCCGGGGCTGCATGCACTTTTCTCTCTCAGCGCCAGCTAGCACCACATTCTGTCCTGCGTTGTAGCCTGAATCTTAAGGGAAAGATTCTCGGCTGCGTCTCGCACACAAAACAGCTTTAGGTCAGCAAGCTTACCCAGAGCTTGTCCGCGGCGCGGTGAGAACCTGTATTTGCATCAGCTTTCCAGTGGCAGCCCTCTTTCCCTTACAGCCTGCACAGCGCCGTCAGATCGTGGTGCTCTCTGCCCCTTCCTTCTCAGTTCCAAGTACCACCGCGCACCGTCCAGCCTTGCAGGGAGCAAAGACGCGGACAGAGGTCTCGCACAGAAGAACGTGCCAGGAAGAAGCCATGCTCTTTCTCTCTCCTCGTCGTCGCCCAGATTGGGGTGCTGTGTCGAAAGTCTTGGCCAGCGAAAGGCTCATCCAGCAAGGGCTTGTCTCCTGACGCATTTCGTGGCGCTGGAGCTACCACAGACCGTTTGGATAACTGTAAAACAGCAAGAAAATGATTGCGCCTCGAGCTGAGGAAAATCCGTGCACAGCACGCTGTGGATGCGTGCAGTATACACTCTGGAGAGCGGGACAGCTGAAAGCCGTCGCTGGGCTTCAGTTCTGCCCGGACCACAGAAGGCGAAGAACGGAGCAGCTGGGCAGCGGGCTAATGTACTCCGTGCAGCGAGTTCCAAAGTCCAGCCGAGAGCTGCTTCACGAGCAGATTCAGCCGAGAATGCTGTGGCTGCTTCAGAAAGTTAGGCGCAGCCCTTGCACTCCAGCACACAACCTGGCCAGAAGCAGTTTCTCACACCCTCCAGTGTTGCAGAGTCCCATGCAGCTTGAGCACCACCCAGGAGGGCGCGTCCAGAAAGAAGGCGTTCCTCAAGTGCCCCTTCTCTACGCAGCCTCGAAACTGAGCACAACACGGTGCGGCTCGGGAGCTTCTTTCTCCGAGAAGACGTGCCGTCACATTATGCGCTCTGGCAGCTCCGTTGCCCACTCGCAGCGGCCGCTCCCAAAGGAAAAGGCTCCAGGAGTAAAAGCCACTGCCGGGCTGAAACCTTCCCCCTTGCCTCACGTCCAAGCAGCAGAAACTGTCCGCTGCACTCCGTACTTCCCTTCTCCGCCGCATACTACTCCACTGTGATCTCTGCATCTCGAGGCATAAAACCGAGCACAGTTGTTTCCAGGGAAAGCTGGAAGAGCAATGGGTAACAGCACGAGGTAGCTGCAAGTTGAGCTTTCTGGTTTCCGACTGCTAACGCGAATCCGCCAACAAAGCGAGTGGCAGGCACGCTTCCTCTTGCAGCCTGTGCCATTCGCACAGCAGCTCGGTGCTCTGCGCCTTCCTTCTGATGCCCTTCGTACCACGGCGCGCTTTTCGTTCTGCTGGAGAAGACGAGCAGTCGTCTGCTTCTCGCCCAGAGAGCACGGTGCCGGCAGCGAAAGCCTCCAGGCTGCTGCTGCTTCTGCCGAAACACGCCGGGGCTGCATGCACTTTCTCTCTCAGCGCCAGCTAGCACCACATTCTGTCTGCGTTGTAGCCTGAATCTTAAGGGAAAGATTCTCGGCTGCGTCTCGCACACAAAACAGCTTTAGGTCAGCAAGCTTACCCAGAGCTTGTCCGCGGCGCGTGAGAACCTGTATTTGCATCAGCTTTCCAGTGGCAGCCCTCTTTCCCTTACAGCCTGCCACAGCGCCGTCAGATCGTGGTGCTCTCTGCCCCTTCCTTCTCAGTTCCAAGTACCACCGGCGCACCGTCCAGCCTTGCAGGGAGCAAAAGACGCGGACAGAGGTCTCGCACAGAAGAACGTGCCAGGAAGAAGCCATGCTCTTTCTCTCTCCTCGTCGTCGCCCAGACTGGGGTGCTGTGTCGAAAGTCTTGGCCAGCGAAAGGCTCATCCAGCAAGGGCTTGTCTCCTGACGCATTTCGTGGCGCTGGAGCTACACAGACCGTTTGGATAACTGTAAAACAGCAAGAAAATGGTTGCGCCTCGAGCTGAGGAAAATCCGTGCACAGCACGCTGTGGATGCGTGCAGTATACACTCTGGAGAGCGGGACAGCTGAAAGCCGTCGCTGGGCTTCAGTTCTGCCCGGACCACAAGAAGGCGAAGAACGGAGCAGCTGGGCAGCGGGCTAATGTACTCCGTGCAGCGAGTTCCAAAGTCCAGCCGAGAGCTGCTTCACGAGCAGATTCAGCCGAGAATGCTGTGGCTGCTTCAGAAAGTTAGGCGCAGCCCTTGCACCTCCAGCACACAACCTGGCCAGAAGCAGTTTCTCACACCTCCAGTGTTGCAGAGTCCATGCAGCTTGAGCACACCCAGGAGGGCGCGTCCAGAAAGAAGGCGTTCCTCAAGTGCCCCTTCTCTACGCAGCCTCGAAACTGAGCACAACACGGTGCGGCTCGGGAGCTTCTTTCTCCGAGAAGACGTGCCGTCACATTATGCGCTCTGGCAGCTCCGTTGCCCACTCGCAGCGGCCGCTCCCAAAGGAAAAGGCTCCAGGAGTAAAAGCCACTGCCGGGCTGAACCTTCCCCTTGCTCACGTCAAGCAGCAGAAACTGTCCGCTGCACTCCGTACTTCCCTTCTCCGCCGCATACTACCACTGTGATCTCTGCATCTCGAGGCATAAACCGAGCACAGTTGTTTCCAGGGAAAGCTGGAAGAGCAATGGGTAACAGCACGAGTAGCTGCAAGTTGAGCTTTCTGTTTCCGACTGCTAACGCGAATCCGCCAACAAAGCGAGTGGCAGGCACGCTTCCTCTTGCAGCCTGTGCCATTCGCACAGCAGCTCGGTGCTCTGCGCCTTCCTTCTGATGCCCTTCGTACCACGGCGCGCTTTTCGTTCTGCTGGAGAAGACGAGCAGTCGTCTGCTTCTCGCCCAGAGAGCCCGGTGCCGGCAGCGAAAGCCTCCAGGCTGCTGCTGCTTCTGCCGAAACACGCCGGGGGCTGCATGCACTTTCTCTCTCAGCGCCAGCTAGCACCACATTCTGTCTGCGTTGTAGCCTGAATCTTAAGGGAAAGATTCTCGGGCTGCGTCTCGCACACAAAACAGCTTTAGGTCAGCAAGCTTACCCAGAGCTTGTCCGCGGCGCGTGAGAACCTGTATTTTGCATCAGCTTTCCAGTGGCAGCCCTCTTTCCCTTACAGCCTGCACAGCGCCGTCAGATCGTGGTGCTCTCTGCCCCTTCCTTCTCAGTTCCAAGTACCACCGCGCACCGTCCAGCCTTGCAGGGAGCAAAGACGCGGACAGAGGTCTCGCACAGAAGAACGTGCCAGGAAGAAGCCATGCTCTTTCTCTCTCCTCGTCGTCGCCCAGACTGGGGTGCTGTGTCGAAAGTCTTGGCCAGCGAAAGGCTCATCCAGCAAGGGCTTGTCTCCTGACGCATTTCGTGGCGCTGGAGCTACACAGACCGTTTGGATAACTGTAAAACAGCAAGAAAATGGTTGCGCCTCGAGCTGAGGAAAATCCGTGCACAGCACGCTGTGGATGCGTGCAGTATACACTCTGGAGAGCGGGACAGCTGAAAGCCGTCGCTGGGCTTCAGTTCTGCCCGGACCACAGAAGGCGAAGAACGGAGCAGCTGGGCAGCGGGCTAATGTACTCCGTGCAGCGAGTTCCAAAGTCCAGCCGAGAGCTGCTTCACGAGCAGATTCAGCCGAGAATGCTGTGGCTGCTTCAGAAAGTTTAGGCGCAGCCCTTGCACTCCAGCACACAACCTGGCCAGAAGCAGTTTCTCACACCTCCAGTGTTGCAGAGTCCATGCAGCTTGAGCACACCCAGGAGGGCGCGTCCAGAAAGAAGGCGTTCCTCAAGTGCCCCTTCTCTACGCAGCCTCGAAACTGAGCACAACACGGTGCGGCTCGGGAGCTTCTTTCTCCGAGAAGACGTGCCGTCACATTATGCGCTCTGGCAGCTCCGTTGCCCACTCGCAGCGGCCGCTCCCAAAGGAAAAGGCTCCAGGAGTAAAAGCCACTGCCGGGCTGAACCTTCCCCTTGCCTCACGTCAAGCAGCAGAAACTGTCCGCTGCACTCCGTACTTCCCTTCTCCGCCGCATACTACCACTGTGATCTCTGCATCTCGAGGCATAAACCGAGCACAGTTGTTTCCAGGGAAAGCTGGAAGAGCAATGGGTAACAGCACGAGTAGCTGCAAGTTGAGCTTCTGTTTCCGACTGCTAACGCGAATCCGCCAACAAAGCGAGTGGCAGGCACGCTTCCTCTTGCAGCCTGTGCCATTCGCACAGCAGCTCGGTGCTCTGCGCCTTCCTTCTGATGCCCTTCGTACCACGGCGCGCTTTTCGTTCTGCTGGAGAAGACGAGCAGTCGTCTGCTTCTCGCCCAGAGAGCACGGTGCCGGCAGCGAAAGCCTCCAGGCTGCTGCTGCTTCTGCCGAAACACGCCGGGGCTGCATGCACTTTCTCTCTCAGCGCCAGCTAGCACCACATTCTGTCTGCGTTGTAGCCTGAATCTTAAGGGAAAGATTCTCGGCTGCGTCTCGCACACAAAAACAGCTTTAGGTCAGCAAGCTTACCCAGAGCTTGTCCGCGGCGCGTGAGAACCTGTATTTGCATCAGCTTTCCAGTGGCAGCCCTCTTTCCCTTACAGCCTGCACAGCGCCGTCAGATCGTGGTGCTCTCTGCCCCTTCCTTCTCAGTTCCAAGTACCACCGCGCACCGTCCAGCCTTGCAGGGAGCAAAGACGCGGACAGAGGTCTCGCACAGAAGAACGTGCCAGGAAGAAGCCATGCTCTTTCTCTCTCCTCGTCGTCGCCCAGACTGGGGTGCTGTGTCGAAAGTCTTGGCCAGCGAAAGGCTCATCCAGCAAGGGCTTGTCTCCTGACGCATTTCGTGGCGCTGGAGCTACACAGACCGTTTGGATAACTGTAAAACAGCAAGAAAATGGTTGCGCCTCGAGCTGAGGAAAATCCGTGCACAGCACGCTGTGGATGCGTGCAGTATACACTCTGGAGA